>NC_056525.1:121024270-121025465 GCF_019175285.1 Sceloporus undulatus
CCAGCAAGTACCTGAACAATTACTGAAGAAGGTTAAGGAGGAAAGAGTCAAGCCTAATTTTGAACAGTACGAAAACAAAAAGTAATGACCACAGAACAACAAAAACTTGGGCAAAGTGAAAACCCAATTAGTCAAAGAATTCCCATACCCTGGATCAAACATAGACCAGAACAGAAACTGTCGTCAAGAAATCAAAAGAAGATTAAGAATGGAAAAGGGCAGCTATGAAGGAACTAGACAAGATCCTAAAGTGCAAAGATATAATTCTGAACACTAAAGTGAGGATCGTTCGAGCCATTGTATTTCCCACCTCCATGTACGGATGTGAGAGCTGGACAGTGAAAAAAGCAGATAGAAATATAGTGTGTCTTGATTTCAGTAAGGCCTTTGACAAGGTTCCCCATGACATTCCTGCAAACAACCTTGTATAATGTGGGCTAGACAAGGCAACTGTTACATGGATTTGTAATTGGTTGACCGACTGAACCCAAAGGGTGCTCAACAATGGCTCCTTTTCATGCTGGAGGGAAGTGACCAGTGGGGTCCCACAGGGCTCTGTCCTGGGTCCAGTGCTGTTCAACATCTTTATCAATGACTTGGATGACAAAATTCGGAGTATACTTATCAAATTTGCAGATGACACCAAATTAGGAGTAGCAGCTAATACCTCAGGGGACAGGACCAAAATTCAAAATGACCTGAATAGACTAGAAAGCTGGGCCAAAGCTAACAAAATGAAATTCAACACAGAGAAATGTAAGGTACTGCACTTAGGGCAGAAAGTAGAAATGCACAGATATAGGATGGGAGACACCTGGCTGAATGAGACTACATGTGAAAGGGACCTAGGAATCTAAGTAGACCACAAGTTGAACATGAGTCAACAGTGCAATGCGGCAGCTAACAAGGTCAATATGATTTTAGGCTGCATCAATAAAGTATAGTGTCTAGATCAAGGGAAGTCATAGTGCCACTCTATTCTGCTTTGGTCAGGCCCCACTTGGAATACTGTGTCCAGTTCTGGGCACCACAATTCAAAAAGGACATTGAGAAACTGGAGCGTGTCCAAAGGAGGGCAACTAAAATGGTGAAAGGTCTGGAAACCATGCCCTATGAGGAACAACTCAGGGAGCTGGGGATCTTTAGCTTGGAGAAGAGAAGGTTAAGTGCTGATATGATAGCTCTGCTTAAATAT
>NC_056525.1:121025565-121027766 GCF_019175285.1 Sceloporus undulatus
TTTGCAAAAATAAATAGAAGCAACTGGATTTAAATGGAGAGGTTTTTTTCTTGGGAAGCCAAGGCTTGCAAAAGGGAGCAAAGGGGAAGGAACTGAATTTAAATGGAGAGGTGAAGATCTCTAAGCTCTCTCAGACTCATACTAGAAAATACAGTCCTTCAGATAACTTGGACCCTGAGCCATCTAAGGCTTTACAAGTCACGGCCAGCACTTAGAATGGGGACTGTAAATGGACCTGCACCAGCATAACAAGGGATTATGTGCTTTCTGGACTGCAGAAGCTAATACCATACCAGTTCCAGAAGCAGAAGTTCCAGTTGAGGTGGGTGGCTCTGTGAAATGAAGTGGCTCAGCACTTGCCCTGGTGGTGCAGTGGTTAAATGCCAGTACTGCAGACATTCACAGCCACAAGGTTGTAAGTTCGATCCCAGGCAGGGCTTCAGGTCCGCTCAGCCTTGTATCCTTCCGTAAATCGCTAAAATGTGTACCCAGGTTGTTGGAGGCAATTGGCTTACACATTGTAAACTGCTTAGGGGAATGCCTAAATGCACTGATAAGCGGTATGGACATGTATTTGCAATTGCTAATGTTGAGTCAGGAGATGTACAGCATATGTCTGACTTCAAAACAAGACCAAATTGGTAGTGTCTAGGCAGGCATTTTTATAGGGCAAAATATATCCCAGGGCAGATTCTGGGATCAAAATGAAAATTCTAAGACAGAATAATGAGAAGGAAACTTGTAAATGGCTGGACAATCAGTGCAAATGTCTCTGGACAAAGGAGTCTCTCCTCCAGAGAGACATGTGCTTGGATTTCTGTTCATTTGTAAGCCCAAAATCTATCACCCACCACCACTCCTATCAAAGAAAGGAATTAGCAGATTCCGATCTTCATTGATGTATCGTGGCTATAAGCTTTTAGCTTTCCCCCATGCTGAGCCAATTAGATCTCCTTATCATAGCTAGTTTTCTACACTGGGGGTGCCCTCTTGCCTACATGCCTAAAACATCTGATATCAGCAAAGAGGAGGGGTACGGATCTTGGGGGTAACACCTTCCCTGTGGAAGAAAAGGAAGGGGGGAAATTGCCCTCGTGTGGCACTGCCAAATACTGGCTGAGCGCCACATGGGCTCAGTTTACACATGGAAAGGATAGGGGAGACTGAGAACTTTATCACACAGGCCCTGGAACAGGAGAACGCTGCCTCCACCGCCGGACATTCCCATCGTGTTCAGGATGTGTTCCTCACGGGGGGATTTTCAGAAACGCTTCTCAAGTGTTCCTATAAAATGACCCCTCTGGGACGCATCCGGAACGTGATGGGAATATTCGAGGGTGGCAGCAGCATTCTCCTTGTGTGGCAAGATGCCTTCTATGCCACCTCCTGTCCCCATCACGTCCCCTTTTAGAACACAACAGGCCCGTTCCAGGCCCTGTGCGATAAAGTTCTCTGCTGCCACTGAGTAGAGGTTGTATGTAACATTCAAGAGCCTCCTGCATGTGCCGCAGAATCCCCAGTCACCTCCCATTCCAAATGGTAGGGATACCTCTTTCTCCAGGAGAGGATAGGGCTGCTGAGTGCCTCTAGCTCACTGTAGATCCCAATTCTCCAGACTTTTCCTATCTCCCCAGATAGCTTGGTCATTGCCCCTGTTCGCTGTGGCAATGGAAATTGTGATCCAATACCTCTGGGGGATGTGAAGTTGAGGAAGGCTGGCATGTGAAATGCTGAGTGTGTTCTTCTTATTAAACTTTGGGATTTGTTCCCCAAGTTGTTACTGTGGAACTTTTTTTGGATTGGGGGGGATCTCCTTTTTACAAATGGGTGAAGGATTTGTATTCTAGTCTTGTTTTGATAAGAAAATTACTGTGGTATAATAGATGTCTTATATACCTCTTCTTGCTCCCTTCCCTCCCCACCCGCTTTGAGAAATTTCTATTCAATTTCCAGGATAAGTAATGATAAAAAAAAAGTCTGCACCATCCTAATTAGATTATCTATGGCCTGTTACAGACTGCCAAAATAAAGCTGCTTCGGGTCTCTTTGGAGGTATGCTGTTTAAATGATGCATGCATCCTAAGAATCCAGAAGCCGCACCAAAGCTGCACTCCAGTGCTTAGGAATAGAGTGTGGCTTTGGCGCGACCTCCGGACTCTTAGGACTCATGCATCATTTAAACAGCATACCTCCAAAGAGAC
>NC_056525.1:121027866-121035224 GCF_019175285.1 Sceloporus undulatus
TCCTATCATGGCGTTTTCTTGGAAAGATTTATTCAGGTGGAGTTTGCCTTTGCAAACTTCCAGGACCGTCCCAGCCAATGGTTCAGAATTTTGTGGGTTTCTAAGGGCTACAATCCCCCATGTAACTTTTTCAAGACCACCAAACCCAGGTTTGACTGTGCAGTGTGCAAAATGGCTCCTGAGCCACTAGGAAAGATATTTCACTATCTGTAACTCTGTAGCATGAAATTTGCTTTAATGATGTGCTGGACATGGCCTGACAGGAAAGGAGGACATTTGGACATTTAGGAAGAAGAGGAGGCACATTTAAAAATCCTTCCTGGATGGAAGGTTGAAATGGAGGACAACTCCTGTAATAAAGGACATCTGGTCACTCTGTCCTAACCTCAAAGGAGGACAAGGTGCCACAAAATGTAGGGCATTGGGGTAAAATGTAGGACATCGCCACATAAAAGGATAAACACACTCATATAAATATAAATTCATGTTCCATAGCCATGCTCAAAATGAAGGGCAATTGGAAATCCCTCCTGGGCGGAAGGTTGAAATGGAGGACCTGTCCTGGAAAAAGAGGCTGTTTAGTCACCCTGTCATAACTACAAAGGAGGAGAAGGTGCCACAAATTATAGGACACTCCAGAAAAATGTTGGAGAATGACCCCATAAATGCTACAAGCACTCCTATAAATGTAAAGCCATGCTTCTTAGTCCTGCTCAGAGCAGAGGACATTGGGCAATCCCTCCTGAGCAGAGGTTTGAAATGGAGGACATGTCCTGGGAAAGGAGGAGGCCTAATGGCCCTGGGTCAGCAGTTCCAAGGCACTAATGATGGCACTATTTTCGGCTGGGTTTATATTAGCCGCGGAGGGAGACGGGGCTGATCACGGGGCGTTCTGAGGCTGTAACGGATTTTGCTATTGTCCCTGGCTAAGTAGTTCCGGCTGGCGGATGAATCCCTGTAACGGACCAGAGGGGGCTCAGTGGGGTTGCTGAGGCAGCGATGGCATCAAGTGCCCCCCAGGAGGAAGGAGGAGGAGGAGGAGGGTCTCCAGAGGGAAGGAGGCCACCTCAAATGCCCAGAAGCAGGCAGGAGGAGGAGGCCCAGCCCCTTCCGCCGCAGTTCCCTTCCTACTTGCGCACCCTGAGCGGAAGAGAGAAGGTGGAGCTCTACTGCGACCGCCTCCTTCAGGGCTGCAAGGTTTGCCCCTAGTGGCGGGGAGAGGAACTGAGGCTGAGGGTGGGCAGTTGGTGGTGTAGAAACAATGCAGCTGGGTCCCACTTTAAGGGTTGGACTCCCATCCCATGGAATCATCAGATCTGTAGTTTTACAAGGCCTGAATACCCAACTTGATCATGGGGCCAATTAGCTTACTGCTTTGTTTTTGTTGTTATCCACCCTCGAGTCGATCTCAACCCATGGCAACCTTGTAGATGAGACATCTCCAAGACTCCCGATGCTCCACTGCTCTGCTCAGGTCCTGCAAAATCATACCCATGGCCTCCTTAATAGAGTCCATCCATCTGACATGTGGTCTTCCTCTCTTTCTGCTTCCCTCTACCTTTCCCAGCATTATTGTTTTTTCGAGTGAGTCATGCCTCCTCATTATGCGGCCAAAGTACGACAGCCTCAGTCTTCTCATCTTGGCTTCCAGAGAGATTTCTGGTTTGATCTGTTATAGACCCATCTGTTTGACTTCTTGGCTGTCCATGGTAACCTCAGCACTCTTCTCCAGCACCACATTTCAAATGAATTAATTTTCTTCCTATCCGCTTTCTTAACTGTCTAGCAATCACATCCATACATGGTAACAGGGAATACAATGGCTTGTATGACTCCCCAACGAGCATTGTTAAAACCGAACTTGTCACCTCATCTCCATATCCACAAGGTTTTGAATGTCAATTTACATTCACTCACACAACCAGATTATATAGGTCTGTCTTTGGACTCTCCAGCAAGTAGATCCAAGTCTACAAAAGTTCATGCTACCAGGTTCTTTTTTCCAGTTAGTCTTAAAAGGGGCTACAAGATCATTTCGTTTTCATTTTCAACCATTACTTCAATTAAACTGTGTGTCATAATATGCATTTCCAAGAAAGAAGATGACTAGAAACACTATTTAGCAGCTACATCACTGGAGCTGCTAAAGCATGTGAGGCATTTCAGTTGTCATCAGATTTCAGCCAGTAATTAGCCATCTAATTAAAAAGATTGTATGTACAGTGCTGTGTAAATTTACAGCGCTTTATAAATAAAGGTTAATAATAATAATAATAATAATAATACATAGAAAACGTTCTTCAGTTGGAGCATAAGAGTGACTTGGTGTCATCTAGTAAAAAGTTTCTTACATTTGCGTTGCAATCTGTTTGTTGTATGTTTTTGCCTACCACTTTTATAAATCTTTATAGCTCTTCACAAGTTTGTGCCTTTTAATATAATTTATCCTTTTTATATAATTTTATAAATTAGACATATTTTTGGGCTTCTGGCTGGATGTACGGTCTCAAATGTAAGGTAGTTATAACGAAGAGAGCAGTTTTGTGGTGGACTATACTACCTTGAAGAAAAAGGGATCAATTGACACTTAATTGTTACAGAATGACAGGTGTTCATCTTACTACCAGTTGTATTGGTCTGGCTCCAGTGACTATGGGGCAAAACAAATGGTCAGTATAAACAAATGTCCGGCCGGCTTCAAGGTGAGGCATTTACATGATGCAAAACCTGAACCCGCCCGAAAACCGCTCCAAAGCCATGCTATGGGGAGAAAATCCGAACTATTTTCCACTTCTTTCCGGAAAGTGTGTGGCTTTGCTTGTACATCTAAATACAGTGATGCCAGGGTGGCTCCAAGGGGACACTCTTTCCGAACCCTAACCCTAATTGTGCATATAAATGCCTCATTGCAGTAGTGCATTTAGAAGGGATGGAGCTGCCATACCCAAGCGGGCCGTGGCAATGCCCAAAAGAGAAACCATACATCAAAGGGATGGCCTTCCAATGGGATCACTCCTGTGATGGTGTGCAGGGATGGGGGGGGGGAGTAAAAAACAGTACCCAGTGGTGCAGCCTGAAGCATGTGGTCATAACATGCGCACTGCAGCTGCTTTGGGAGCCAGTGGTGTGGTTGGTGGGGACTCAGATCACTTTCAGAAAAGGCAGCTTCAAGCTGCTTTTTCCTGCCCGTCTGTTTTGCCCATATGACAGACTGAGAGAACTCAATCCTGTATTGGAGTAAAATAACACAAAGATTTTGAAAAATAATCATTTATAAAACTGAATAAAGTGAATAATTTGGATAATATATATCTCTCCCTTATATTCTGTAAAAGGCAGAAGACACCCATGAGGCAATTAGTAAATATCTTCTGGAAAAGATGAAGATGAAGGAAAAATGGCTTGGCATCTGGAAGACCAATCCAAACCTTTTTTTGGTCACTTCTGAAGAAACTCCCATACCATATCTTGGTGTGCTTGTTGAGGTAACAAAATCAAAGTTTAGTATTGATTTTACTGCTGAGATCAGAAAAATATTTATTAATAGTTTTAAAAGTATACTGCTTTTCAGGAAACTACATTTTTTGACTAATTTTAAATATGCAGGACCGCTACTAGTTTTTGGAATTTTTGTTTCCTTGTGTCAGAAAATATTACAAACCTTTGTTTTTAATATTCTAGTATTTCCATTAACTATAAACGCTGCAAGAAGGGAGTTAAGGGTTTAACTAGACTGTAACTAGTTGAACAGAGACTTAATTGTGTGTAAACCATCATAAGAGTATACTGTATGCATTCTGTTTTAAGCAGCTTAATGGAAGTATTTTTAATGAATAGAATTTAGCTCTGAATACTACAGCATATGCATATTACTATATAAAATGCCTTGTCACTCCTAACCTTGTGTGTTGTTATACTGATTTTGAGAAGGATCCTAAAGCAGGGTGGGATTTGCACAGCCCTCCAAATGTTATTGTATGGCACTCACAGCATCCTTCAACACCAACTATGCTGGCTAGGTATAGTAGTATATGTGGGGCAATAAATTTAAAGCCCACTTCACGTCCATATTTATCATGATCCCTTGAATTGAAGAAGTGACATTTTAGCTTTCCATATGGCATTATGATGGGATGTCAGTCCAGTGATGTGGCTTGAATTGGAAAATTGGCCAGTGTCATAAATAGAGCATAATTCATTAAAGGTTGGCATTTAGTTGGGACATAAAGCGCATAAGTCCAGTTTTTGCCTGTATGTATGGTATTTTGTTGTGTTAGGTTGCAGAGGTCAGAGTCTGTACCTCCCTGCACAACCATCCAAACCTCCTGGAGACCCACCTTTTCCATACTACCTTCCTTAGTCATGACCACGTATTGGTTGGAGGCAAGTGGTAGGATGGCTGAGAACCATCTGGTATGTGACTATTGACAGATGCCCAATGCTGAAGGTATATCTCCCTAAGTGTCCCCCAGAGGTCCGAGCAGATGGCATAGTTGTGCATCTGACTGTAAGTACATAGCCAGACCTTACTTGGTCATTCTCTACTCGCCCCTCCATGGCAATGGTGGGGTCAGGCGCAGGAGGACAGAGAGTGCTGTGGGAGGGAGAGAGGAGACGTATCATGGTCCCTCAGTGTCTAAGCCAAAGTGGTTCTTCTGTTTACCTTTACTAAACAAAACCTTTAATATCTCAACATCCCAGAAGTATTAGAACTCAAATAAAGTGATTGGGGAAAAATAAAGTCATTGTGGTTTAATTACTGTATATGAACTAATTCCAACTTTCAGGTGGAAATTATTTTCTTCACATGTGTTCACATTTTTTTCATATGTGTTGCATCCATTCATTGTTAGAAATAACAATGGACTGGATTAACCAGGAGCCAATCATAGTAAGCACACAGAGAGAAATAGGAGATGTTAATGCTAACAAAGGTCCTAAACACACTGCAGAAATAATCCAGTTTGAGATCACTTTAACTGCCCTGGCTCAATGCTAGGGAATTATTCTGGCAACTGTAGTTTTGTGAGACATTTAGTCTTCTCTATCAGGGAGCTCGGGTGCCACAATAAACTACAGTTCCCAGGATTCCCTAGCACCGAGCCAAGGCAATTAAAGTAATCTCAGATTGTGTGTTTTGGACCAAAGTGACCTATCCCATAAGAAAGATTTCTTATTCAATTTCCCTTGCTTGGTGTTTATATTGACTTAATTGTATCTTTGTTTTGTCCCTGTTGCTTTTCACACTTGTTTTTTCTGTTCTTCTTGTTCCTTGCAAGTTAACCAATCCATAACATTTTTATTTATATATTTATAGAATAATTTGGCGTTTAACATTTCAATTTGCATCAGTATAACAGAGCGATCCTGTGGGGGACTTAAGTTGCTGAAATATCAGCATAACGTCTTTCATATCTTACAACCTCCCAGCCAGTGTATGTTGAATACAGATATATCCTATAAATTGGTTTTTCATATATTAAGTAAAAAAATAACATTTCTGAACATACTGACAACTACACATGCTTTATTTCTCTTTACATAATAATGATTTATTTCTTTGTTACATTTTAGGTTGCTTGCAAACTGCCCCAGAATCCCTCTGCTAACTTGAAACTTTCTGTCTCTATTGCTGAGCCCTTCTCCTCTAATATTGCCAATATTCCAAGAGCTTTCATTGATAAAGTTCTGAAAGAAATGGATCATTATGTGCCTCTTTTGGAAATCTATCCTGTTCAGGGGCAAGATAGTGCCGTGTCTGACATAGCCAAGGCTTTGGAAATTGTGAGGTATGCTTTTTCTTAAATGTGGTATTCAACAGGGTAGTAAAATTTTGAAATACATATTACGGTATTGCACATTTCTGGCATTCTCTCAGCATGTACTAGTAATTTGGGTTTACTCTTTCTTTGACATGTGAGCTCTAAAAGTTCACGTGTGTTATTTTATCTGGACAACTGGAACTAGAATACTTTATTTCACATCTGTGCTCAACTGATCTCCATTTGGAGCCATTGCAAATGCAGAAATGTTACATGGAATCCTCTTGGATTGTCCCAAGTAGATTAGACCCATTCAATGAATTGTTAAATGGTAAACACATAGGTCAGTGATGGCGAACCTATGGCACACATGCCAGAGGTGGCACTCAGAGCCCTCTCTGTGGGCACATGTGCCGTCGTCCCAGCACAGAGTTTGCCAGAGTTTGTTACTAGAAAGCCAGAGGGACACGGCACTTTGCAATAAATAAGTGAGTTCTGGGTTGCAGTTTGGGCACTTGGTCTCTAAAAGGTTCACCATCACTGACATAGGTAAATCTGATTGATCAAAGCAAGTGGCCTTAATTCTATTGCTAGTCCTACCTAATATAGACCCAAATAGACCAATTATTGACTGGTAACAGAATTCAGGCCATTATTCTTCCAAGCACTTGCTTTGATTCTTACCATTAAGGTGACTTGCTTTGTATTATCTGATAGTTGCTTTGACTAATAATGATCCTGTCTCTTATGTATATGTACCTTCAAGTTGCTTGTTGACTTATGGTCACCCTATAAATTTCATTACAATTTTTTAAAAAAAAATTGAGATTATTCAACAGCTATTATTTAAACATTATGTTCCACTTATGACTAAAGACTATTGAGGTTCAGTAGATATGCACAGTCTTTAAACCAATCTTCATATTTACAACAGAAGTGGGCATCGTTGTTTCCCAGATGTTGTTGGCCCATAACTCCTGGTATTTCTCACTACTGGTTTTGTTGGCTAGAGCTGGTATAGATGTCATACAGAAACTTCCAGAGCTGGACCATGCCAATCACTACCATGTCAGGATGCACAGGGAAGCCATTGAAATCCACAAACACCTGGACAATTTCAACCGGAAAGAAGAAACCCTTAAAGTGAACAAAATTTGGCTACTAGTCCTGAGGAATAGCAAAATTAGGACTCAGCAAATGCAAATGGAAACCATTCAGAGTCAGGGGCTTTCCCAGCAGATAATGATCACCAATTAGCAGACATTCATCCTCGTTTGCATTAACCTCCCAGGCTGAGGCCAGCCATCAACACAGAACAATACACATGCAAATCACTCCTGCATTCCCAGGCTCACACAGTATATATACACCCAACTTTTCCAGGGAAAGCATTCTCTGAAGATGCCAGCCACAGATGCTGGCGAAAGGTCAGGAAGAAATTTTTCTGGAATATGTCCACATAGCCCGAAAAAAAAACCACAAAAAACTATGGATGCCGGCCATGAAAGCCTTCATTCTATACATTTCTATTGCTGGTTTATAAGAGTGATATTTCTATTAGCTAAGCAGCAAACCAAATAATTTTCAAAAAATTCT
>NC_056525.1:121035324-121056455 GCF_019175285.1 Sceloporus undulatus
AGAAAGTGGTGGAGTCTCCTTCTTTAAACAGAGGCTGGATGGCCATCCGTCGGGGAGGCTTTGAATGTGAGCTCCTGCATGGCAGGTGGTTGACCTAAATGCCCCTTGAGGTCTCTTCCCACTCTATGATTCTATGATTCTAAGTGTAATGTATGTATAAAGCCTCTGGGGACATGAAAAAGTATAATGCATAAATCATTAAGGGGTAACAACTCTCTGACTAAAGGCATAGTACTCAGTTCAGTACTTAGGACCTTATCCCACTAGAGGAATCCTGCCCAGAAATGGAATTATTTGTTTGCTTGTTATTTTAAGGTATGTTTCAAATTGAATAATTTAACTGCTTTTTTTGGGGGGGGGGGGATATTGGGATACGGGACAGTTTGTCAGGGATTTGAAGGGTTAAAACAAAGCACACAGGGAAATGCTTGATGTCTGTCTGTTTAGCCATGAGTATTCAGCAGAGTGGCAAGGCTGATCAAGCTCAGATGAAGCTCATTGGCTCAAGGACACTTCAGTGCCCAAGTGCACATAGCCATGGATGATGAAACCATGTGTCTAGATTGCACAGGAGACACATGACATGGTTACACACCTGAACTCACTGGGTTTGGGAGACCACATGGTCTGGAAACTATATAAACCCAGGGGTTGCAAGGGATTGCTTGTGGGTTTGTAGAAGGAGTTGGATTGTTATGGTTTGGAGTTTTAGAGATCTAGTTTTGTATAAGAGCACTGTGAATAAAGAGCACTTTGGGAGACTTAGTTTCTCTGGTGGTTTATCAGAAGAAGCTATAGCATCGGTTTGCTGTGTGTCCCTGGAGGTTCCTGCATTGCTGCAGTTCCTGGAAGACATCCGGTTGCAGTCATCCAAAATTGGACTTTGGAGCCACGCTTCGGCTTCTGGAAATTTGCCAGCTGTGCTCCAAGGGTCTGATTTAACCCCAGGACTCGTTTGAGTTGCTGACAGTGGTTGTTGGACCCCAGCAGTTGCGCTGACAAGCCACCCCGTTTGTGTTATACAGAGAGGCGGGATATAAATACATTCATTCTTCTTCTTCTTCTTCTTCTTATTCTTATTCTTATTCTTATTTAAAATAGATTTAAAGTAGAAAAACCACAAATGCAGGAGGTTTTTCACACGACATGTCTGCAAATCTAAAATAAAGTGAATATAAAGGGGACAAAAACAACACTTTTTCACTTTCGAGAAGTTCCCCAAATATCAGGTGATAGCCAGGTTGCCACCATGGTATGGCCGCATTCCATCCTGACACTCCTTTGGGATAACAATATTAAGGGCCCAACATCGGTATCGTTTTAAGCTTCACAAGAGGATTCAAATTCAAAAAGAGGATTAAGAAACAAAGCCCTCCCTCCAGTTCATCTGCCTTTGTCCAGGTCTCAGAGGGAGTGAAGAACTGCTGGACCTGATCCCCCACCCACCACCATTCCCTTCTCCTTTTGTGTCGTGTCTTTTTAGATTGTAAGCCTGAGGGCAGGGAACCATCTAATTAAAAATAGTAATTTTAAGCTGCTCTGAGAGCGTTTAGGGCTGAAGAGTGGAGTATAAATACCGTAAATAGATAAAAATAAATAAATAAATGCAGATGCCCTTTCAGTTTTGGGGGGCCGTCATTGGTACAACCGCACGCTCCTCGCTGCCGCCTGGTTCATTTCGTGGCTGCGATTGACTGTTCTCGAGAGCCTGTGGGGCTGATGCTGATTTGGATTCAAGGCCATAGTTGCTCCCTCTGTACTGAGGCCAATTACCACTGAGTGCTCTGTCAATTTGGAGCCATGATTTCCTTTCTATATATATATATATCAAGGTGCACCATTGGCTCGTGCCTCCCTGAATTGGGACCATAGTGTTTCCTCTGTACTGAGGGCCACTACCTGTGAGTGCCCTGCCAAATCCAGGGCCATACTTGACCCCTCCTTTTCATGACCTATTGGGAGTGGAAATAGCTCTTAGAACATCCCATCATTCATAGAGTGATGGACAATGTGAAAAAACAAATGGCAGTCTAGAAAGATATCTTAGGGGCTATACCAACTACTTACAAGATGATTGGTTCGACTTACTACCCCATGCTGAAATAGCCTTCAACAGTGCTGTCCAGCAAAGCTACGGCTATGAACCTGAAACACTGCTGTCCTTACCATCAGAACCTTCAGACCTGGTCTCTGTGTCTCAGTGGATTGTTAAGGTCAAAGGGGCCTGGCCAAAAATTATAACAGCGTTGGAAGGGGCAAAACAGGTTTACAAAAATTTTGCAGATCAAAAAAGAAACTCTGGGTGGGATATTAAACCCAGTAATAAGGTACTGTATATCTGTCCACAAGACACTTGAAGACCAGACACCCTTCCAAAAAACTGGGACCCAAATATATTGGACCCTTTAAGGTCAAACGGTTGATAAATGCTGTTACTGCTGAGACTGACTTGCTGAAGTCATATAGAGATTTACATCTTGTTTTCCACTTTAGCTTGCTGAAACCGGACCTGAGCCAGGGACATAGCCAGGATTTTGAGGAGGGGGGTGGTTCCAGACTAACTGCTACCATTATAATGGGGCTTGGGCACAGCGGCGCAGCAGCATGCACCATTCATTGTATCTAATGGAAAGGAGAGTCCGGACCCCATGGACCCCCCCCCCCAGTTGCCTGAGCACTGAACCATGGAAGATGACTGACACTGCCCCACCTCTTTTGATGATTGAAGGGGAACAGCATTTTGAAATTTACAGGATTTGGGACTCCTGAATCCATAGGGGCAAATTGCAATACCTGATTCGCTGGAAACATTTTTCAGCAGATCATGATGAGTGGGTGGAGCATCGTCATGTAAAAGCACCTAACTTAGTGGCTCGATTTCATCATAAATAGCCATACAAGCCTGCTTTAATGGTTTCTTAGGTTAAAGTTTTCATTTAGAGTTGGTATTCTTGTTTGGCATTTTACTGTAACTGCTTACAATAGTGAGCTTCCTTCACTTTCACGCCACCAACCTATTCGGTAGCTTTGGCATAATCTCCATTGCCAACAAACCTCTGCTATCTAGATCAGGGTTTTCTCCCAACCTTAGTTTGCACTTGCCATTTATTATGGACCATCAAAGCTTACCTACAGTCTGTGCAACCTACGGTTAGTTGGAAGCCTGTTTTTTCTACCAATTAGCATGTTTCACCTGCATTGGTGACTTTTCCCACTACATCTCAGTACTGGATCATCATATCAGCGGGACTGTGCATTCCCATGTTTGCATGCCTTTGGACTTGGTTTCACAAATGGTGATTTTGTTTAGGAGCAATGTGCCTTTCTTTTTGCCTGTTCTCTATCTATCTTATAACTAGTATAACTATTGTAAGCATGTAATCTGTACGTAAACATTATTTTGTTGTCGGGGGAGAGTTAGGGATTGCTTTATTACTTATTATGTTATGTTATGCTATGCTTGATTATTATGGCATGTCATGTTACTTTAACATATGTAATTTGATATTGATAGTTGTTTTGAAGTGCCGGGGATTGCCCTTTAAATTATTATGTTATGTTATGCCTCCATTATTATGCTATGTATTATGCTATGTATTTTGGATTTTGTACTCTCTATTCTTTATTTCTTTTGTATAATTACTTTATTGTTATTATATTGCTGTGGTGTATTTGATGGGAGGTGGAAGATATTTCTTAAATATTGCTTTAGAGCCCATGAATAACTGTGCTTGGTGCCATGGGTTCAAAACACACAGGAGGACAAAAGAGAGAAAAAACTGACAAACAAACCGATATAATAAGAAACAGAGTGAAGCCACATAAGATGAAGAAGGAAAGGGGAAAAAGAGCCATTCTCTTAGCAGTCTTGAGAGTGTTGTGGAGAGAAATGCACAATGTGCTGCTGTAACTTCAGCAGATGAAAAGGAATGGAGGAGAACAGTGGGGGGGGGGGAGGATTGAAAGTCACTCTGAGAGACTTTGTGGCTGAAGAGCAGGGTATAAATACTCCAGATAAATAAATGGTGATTCATATTGGAGAAGGGATGGAGCCACCATTAAAAAATAAGAGGTAAAGAATAACGTATATGTGCAGTGGCATCCCTGCAGTGGGTGTCACCTGGTGTAGCGGCGGGGCTTTGAGGCTAGGGCTTTGGGGGCAGAGCTTCCTGGAGCGGTGCACACTCTCTTCTCCTTGTGCCAGCCTTCTCTTCAGGAGAAGTGCAAGGCCAGGCTGCAGGGGATATGATGGTGTAGCGGGGCTTACTGGGCATCGCTCCTTTCCTGGGGTGTGTCGCCACTGTGTATGTGTGTCATAGGACCCCAAATAAGTTACTTTTCTAAACAAGAACACCACTAGTAGTTACACTTGGAAAGGCAGGCTTAGAATTCAAATTACAGTCCTTTGAACTTTAATGCTAGCAAATGTAATTTTAGTTTTTGGTGCAGATATCTGTTAATGGGAAATTAAATTTAAATTCTCTATTTTCATCAAGCTATAAAGAGCTTTCTCTTTACTTAGAAACAGTTACTGTGCATACTCATGTATAACACTAGAAATTTAGGTCAAAAAATTTACCCCAAAAAACCTGAATCAGCTTCTCCACAGGTCAGTGCAAGTGCTGTATATTAACTCTTATTTTAAAAAAAGGGACAATCCCCTGTTGAAAGGCAAGAGTATAATCTGCCCTGGAAGCACTAATTCCCTGCCCACTCTGTCATACGTCCAGCCTTAAGATTGAGCCTGCTAGAATTTTGTATGTTCTTTGGCATTGTTTTCTTTTGCTTCATCCTTTAGGTCCTTTGTTCTGTGTCCCTAAGATTTATCAAAATCCACAATTTTGGCCCCAAAACATGTCATTGACTTCTACATGAGGTTGACTTATACTTGAGTGTATATGGTAAGTATGGCACTAATATTCCATATTTTAACAGTATCCATAGTAAGAACACACTTAGTAGTGTCTTTTAATGAAGTAAATTTTCCAAATATATCAAAGCAAACGTATGAAATTATGTGCAATCTGCAACTTTAGTTAATGATGGTGATGGCTTTAGCGTTCTCTTCGAGTATATTATTGTTCATCTCAAGGCTCAGTTCCTGCATTAATTTGGAAACAGACTCTTCTCCATCTCCTGCTGCAGCACATGCCACTGTTCCTTCAGTTGTAGCAGAAAACTCTTCAGAAGGCTTCATAATAGTCACTCCATAGCCATTGTTACTGTGAATATGATTGTTTTTCATCCTTAGCTTAGGAAGTGGAAGGACCTGTTAAGGAATCAAAATTTTGTTTATGAACACTTGACTTTTTAGCCAATTTATTCAGATTTACATCCCCCTGCTTCTACCTCTCTTCCAAAGCATTATTAAGAGTTTCAATCAACAATGATTTACCTTAATATTAATGCCACCAAGTTTACTACCAGAGGGGCCACAGGTTCTAAAGTTATTGCAGTGGTGAATGTTATTACCCTCCAAAATCGCTGTGCTTCCTGGATATAACTCAACTCCAGCACCCTGAATGCAAAAAGCAAAAACAAAAACAAAATCCTTCTTAGTTTAATGTTACTGTGACCGACAAGAATAACTGTTCACTGCAGAATGTCAATGTTTTGCATGAGCAAAAAGAAACTGCTACGAAGCATCTAGCACTGTGATTAACAATTTAGATAAGAGCTTTTTTGAGGCATATGAGATCCAAAACACATTGCAGAACTAATACAGTTTGAGACTGCTTTACTTGCCCTGGCTGAATGCTAGGAAATTCTGGAAACTGTACATTTGGGTGATACTTAGCCTTCTCTATCAGTGAGCTCTGGTGCCAAAATAAAGTACAATTCCCAGGATTACCTAGCACTGAGCCAGGGCAGTGAAAGCAGTCTCAAAGTGGGTTATTTCTGCAGCGTGTTTTGGACCACAGAATGATAGGAATGAGGATTGTGCATCTTGGCTGTTCATTGTTAAAACATATGTTGTAGAAACTAGACAGAAGTATAAGCATGCAACATATAAATAATCTGAAATCTCTAAATACTTGGCAAGCGGAGGCCTATGTAACAAAATATATATGGCCTCTTCTGACAACTATCAGTTACCTATTAGTAAGTATGAGGTGTAGGTGAAGAGAATGGTGACTCCAATTTTTTAAAACCCAGATTTTAATCCACTTTGCACCATCAGAGTGCCATATGAGCACTGTACAAATAATCCAAATTGGCACCACTTTCATTGACATTGCTCAATGCTGTGGAATTCTGGCAACTGTAATTTGTATAGTGGCACTAGAGCTGACAGAAAAGGTCAAATGTCTCGCAAAACATCAATTCCCAGAATTATTTATTATTATTATTATTATTATTATTATTATTATTATTATTATTATTAATTTATATAGCACTGTAGAGGTTAAAGAGGTGCCAAACTGGATTATTTCTGCAATGTGGATGCAAGCCAAGTTGGAAAAATGAGAGGCAGAACTCAAATAGGGAGTGCAATGATAGAAAACCAGTGGAGTTACACAGACTTTGATTAGAGATAGGAAAGAGAATGATCAGTCCAATTGAAAACATATATAAGCCAAAGAATGGAAAGGAAGCTGCATTGAAAATCTCCTTTAGTAGTCATCCGGCATTTAATAGGGAGGCCTCCTCATATTTAGGGTGGTCTTTTACTAAAATATGTTACACAATTTTAGAAAACCTAGATAAATCTGAAATTTGTAAAGCATCTCTGTGTTGTCAGTTTTTTGCAACATCAGTTTCCCACTTCCAATAAAAATATATACACATATCTGGAATTAAATAGAACTAAATTCTGAACTATCCATATTTTTTGTAAGTATACTCACTGTTTTATGCAAACATTTTACACTCACACATACATATTGCATCATATGCTGCAATGAAAGAGTACCTGAGCTCCAGTAATCTCGCTGTTTATAACTGTCAAAGAAGCTCCAGCAAATACACAGATGCCAGTTCCGTCACACTTCAGTACACAATTCTCCAAAGCTGTGTGTCCGGATTCTACGACTACAATACCATCAATAGTCCCTTGTTGTATTAAGGTAATATTCATTAATTTCACATTTTGGGCCCTGGATACTACAAAGCTCTCATGATTGGGCTCTGAGGTAATTATAATTTCCTCTGGTCTTCCAGCTCCTAAACAAAATAGGATATTTTAGTTATTAATAATACTAGGTCTCACCCCCATCTAAAGGGACTATTTGCTATCTCAGATGATTGAGCAGTGCTGCACATTGCCACAATTGCTTCACCTGCACTATGTATATTATGTATAATGTACATAATGTGTCTCTAATAGATAAAAACAAGGACTTGACAGAAAACTTTAAATGATTCATGTTTTAATTAGCTTTCAGTTTTAGCTTTAGGTTTTCTTAATCCGTTCATTAAAAATCATAGCAGCTGCTTCTAATCTGGTAACTGTAAATAGAAAAGAAAAAAAAGATAAATATTCTGCTGACCTTTAATAATGATATCTTCAGTTAACATTGAAAGGCTTGCTGCCTTATATTCTCCAGGGAAGAGAAGGACATGATCTCCACTATAACAGCTGTCCAAAGCAGAGTTTAAGTTATCATGTTGTTCAGTAAGTATATTGGAAGATAAGTCTCTAACCTGGATATATGAGAGAGAGAGAATGTGAAAAAGGGGAATTACGTCAACATCAAATTGCTGTAACTGTTACAACTTCATTTATAAATCAGAAATGAGTAATTATTTGAAAAATACATATAATTTAATTATAAACACTACAGTCACAATAAAGATATTCTGAAATCACTGACAGTGACAACAAAATATCTTATCAACACAAAAATACTGGTCTTTATCTCCTTTGCCAACCAGACTGAATCTGCTGTGAGGTAGAACAATTCTGCACATTATAGCTAAGGAAAGTTAGACACTATATAGCTTGAGGAAGGGAGAGAAGAGATAGAAAGAAGAAGAGGAGGAGGAGGAGGAGGAGGAGGCAGCAACAGCAGCAAACAGCATGGGCAATCAGCCACTTGGATGCTTCTGTATATGAATAATTCCTTACCATTTCTTCTGTCATGGTTTTTGCAACAATATAAGTTATAGTTTTTTTGTCTTCTCTGTGTCCTTTCCTTCTTTTCAATATCCTTGGGGTAACAGGACCATGAACCCTGAAATTGAAAATGAACTCTAAACTACAATTATTTTTAAACAAAGCATTCTGTGGATGTATATTAAGCAAGCTAGCCTCCAGTACACATACCACTCTATTTGTTTCAGGTTTAAAAATATGCAGATATTTAGGACTGAACAATGTCACTATAAAAAATGAACATGCCAGGAATGTCTGGCACTAGAAACCCTGAGAATGAAACCAAAGAAGAATGCTAAACCAACCAGCATGCCAAAAGAAAATGTGAAGAACATCCTCATGGAACTTAAAGACAAAATGAAAAAGAGATTTGCACGACTAAACCTGAATAATTGCGAACCAGAGGAACTTTGGAATGAAGCCAGGTATATTGTCAGAGAGGAATATAGAAAGACACTATCTGTAACCAAAAAGAAAGATATGCCTCAATAGATTGCAGATGAAACGCTTCAAACAGTCAAGGATATAAGACAAAACCAAAAAATGTGACAGAAATAGAGCCAAAACCCTGGATACAACTGTTCAACAACTTGTGTGCAGAGATGAAGACAACTACTATAATAATCAAAGTAGAGAAATAGCAGCAGAAACAAATAAAGAACAAGAGACTTCTTCCACAAGTTCTAAGAGATCAAAGGGAAATTTAAACCAAGAGTGGGGATGCTTTATGACGACCAACAGGGGAACATATTGCATTCTCAAATAGAACTATAAAGAAGATGGGAACAATACACTGGTGAACTATATAAAAGAGATGAAAGAATGACAGAGACTTTAAAAGAAGAAACATACAAAGACAAACCCCTGATTTTAAAAAGTGAAGTATAGGCTGTACTCATAAATAAATCACCATGAACAAATGGCACACCAATGGAACTGCTTCGGTCCATAGAGACAGAATCCACTCTAGTCCTAACTACAATCTGACAACAAATGTGGAAAACATAACAATGGCCCACAGATTGAAAATGCTCAATATATATTCCAATCCTCAAAAAGGGGGACAACAAGAATTTCAGTAACCACAGGACCATCCCACTATTTCCCCCTGCATGCAAAGGGATGCAAAACATTCTGCAATAAAGAAGCTTACTATATATAGAACAAGAAATGCCAGATGCCCAAGGGTTCAGGAAAGGAAGAGACACCTATGGTTCATAGAATAAATATGTGTTGGATAATAGAATGCAGCAAAGAATTTCAAAAGGAATTCAGTGTATGCTTCATAGATTACAAAACCTGTAATTGCATAGATCATGAAAAGAATGGGTGGCTTAGTTGTAACTGTGGTTCTTTGAATGGTCATCTGTGCCTTCACACAAATGAGTTTGTGCCTGTTCAGAAACTCTGGAGGAGAACAGATGGACAGGAAGGGGTGGCAAAACGCCACCCCTTTCTGCCCCACATCATTGCTGCAGTGACTGTATGGTGCCGGCAACGATGCGCCCCAAAAGGAACCACAAAATATGGGTCTTATCTGTGCTGCTGCTAAGGCGGCAATAGCACCATGGAGCAGCGGTGCATCATCCCACGTGTGCCACGCCAATTAGAGGCAGCACATAAGGGACATCACTGGAGCATGCACCATCTAAATGCAAGTGTGTCAAAATGGTGCAGAGAGAGCATGGAGCATACAGATATTCCACGCTCCCAAACCCAAATCTTTGTACCGGGCCTCTGTTTCTAGATCTGAGTAGCTTTGACAGTTACTCCTTTCCCCCTCTCCTACTGCACATGTTCCAACCACCAAACTACTATTAGCTCAAAGTCCACCAATAATAAATGAACAGGGACCCAAAACTAGGGTGCTAAGGCTTGTCTGTGTGAGGGCAGAGATGAGCACTTGAAGAATCAGTTACAAATACACAACCTGTTCTTTTCATGATCTATGCAAAGAAGCAAACGTCCCAGAATATGGTGCCAGTGTCTAAATATAGGAAAATCTGCACATCTTGAGTTCTTAGAAAAGAGATGACCACTGCCATACATTTGGTGAACAACCTTAGTGCTATGGAAAGACTGACTAGGAGAACCTTGTACTGATATAAGTCCCATCACAACCTCTGTTGTAAAATGAAGGTACTTCTGATCTTGTGTTCTGATTCCCATATGAAAGTACACATCCCATAGGTCTATAGATGAAACCAATCCTCCTTCCTGAGGAATGATAGAATGGAATGAAGTGTCACCATTTTGAACTTGTGTGGTGATACATATTTGTTAATGCCACGTACATCCATGATGGGACGAAGACCTCAGTCTCTAGTTTTTTGTGGGTTTTTCAGGCTATGTGTCCATGTTCTAGAAGAGTTTATTCCTGATATTTCCCCAGCATCTGTGGCTGGCATCTTCAGAGAGACTTCTGTTTCTCTTTGGGAGCATGAAATACCATGGTAAATATCCATATTTTTTGCTGTGAGCTAGCAGTTTTTCTGTGGCACCTTTCTGCAACAGAGCAGAAATCTCTTCTATCAAAGGCATGGATGGAGGAGTGTCACAGAATAAGCCGAATGCAATATTTGAGATCTCTATATGGTATAACCCAGACATATGATGGTTAATATACAAGAATCTGTTGTGATGTTTTGCCAAGTGGAATAATAGCAGAATAGTCTGGAATCCTGAGATAGAATTGGCTGCAGCGTTATCTGGTCCAAAAAGTCAAAATGTGGATTTGGAATATGTGTATGATTCTTAAATACCATTGGTTGAAAACATTGGTGGGGTACAGACCGCCTCTTTGGGGCGGCCTGCAGCCGCTCCAATGAGGCATGAATTGGGGCCAGGGCAGCCACAGCGCTTTTCGGGACCAGGGAGAAGCGGCAAAATGCTGCTCCTCCCTAGTCCCGAAAAGGGGTGTCCTTGGGGCTTCATGCCCCAGGACACCTCAGGAGCCACAGCCAGGAGAGAACAGGACCGCTTGTGTCCTTTCTTCCGGCTTCGTTCCCACAGCCATTTTGTGGCTGCAGGAAAGAGGTGCTCCTCCAGAAGGAGCTCTGTTTTGGAGCTCCATCTAGCGCCGTGCCCAGGCCGCCATAAGCAGCCTGGGACGGTGCAAGGGCGTCACACACGTGCTGCGCCGTTTGGAGGCGATGTGCGTGTGGACGGGAAGCCGCCATGATTGCATCCTCATCACGTGCCAAGGTTAGGGCTCATGTGGGCAGAGCGCTCCATGGCAACCCTAGCACATGATGATGAGGACATCATGTAAGGGCCATCTGGACAGGGCCATTGTTACTTATATTGACGTCTTTGTGGAAAAGATTATTGTTGTTATATGGGAAGGCAACATTGATCTGGAATATGTAGATGATTGTCATTACCCCTGAGATATGTAAGGATGGTACTGTTGCTTCTGGGTTCCAAAACCCATCTTTTTTTCCAGTTAGACTTGCCTTACAGAGGTGATCGAAAGATTCATCAGACTTGCTGTCATAGACATAATCACCATTGAATGGCAGATCTTTTACTTTGTGTGTCTTCTAATAGGCCAGTTGATCTCAGCCAAGCATATCTTCTCAGAACTATTGCACAAGACATTACTTTAGCTGCACAGTCTCCAGTATGATGAGCAGACTGTATTTGTTGTGTGGCCAATAGATGTGAGGAATAAAAGATAACATTTTATCCCAGAGGAAACTTTGATAAGCTCATATGCGGTCTGTAAATTTTCCACTCTCACAGTCAGTGCTCTTGAAGAGTAGAATTTCCTGCGAAAGATATCTAACATCTTTATTATCTACTGGAGCCGACTGTGATGTGTTGCCTGATTTTGATTGTGATCTCTATGGATTTAGGTGTTGGATACATAACCAAAAAAGACACTCCTTCAGGTTAAAAACTCATCTGCCATGTGGTACTCTTCTCTTTCTACTGTCCTCTGCCTTTCCAGCATGATTGTCTTTTCTAATGATTCATGCCTTCTCATGAAGAGGCCAAAATACAACAATCTCAGTTTAGTCATCCTGGCTTCCAGGGAGAATTCAGGCTTTTTGGCCACTCATGGTATCTTCAGCACTCTTATCCAGCCCCACATCTCAAATGGGTTTTCTTCCTATCCAGCTCTCGCATCCGTACATGGAGGTAGGGAATACAATGGCTCGAATGATCCTCACTTTAGTGTTCAGAATTATATCTTTGCATTTTAGGATCTTGTCTAGTTCCTTCATAGCTGCCCTTTCCCATTCTTAATCTTCTTCTGATTTCTTGACTGCAGTTTCTGTTCTGGTCTATCTTTGATCCAGGGTATGGGAATTCTTTGACTATTTGAATTTTCCCATTGCCCAAGTTGTAGCTCTTCTGTGGTCATTATTTTTGTTTTCGTAATGTTCAGCATTAGGCTTGGCACTTTCCTCCTAAACCTTCTTCAGTTATTGTTCAACTTTTATACCGAAAGAAACTTCAGAATTATCATGGAAGCTTGCTTTTCCAAGTATGTTTATTTATAATCCATATTCTTGGCAATGAAAGCAGAAATTATTTTAAACACATCCCAATACATTTTTTGTTTAAAGTCAAATTTGATTTACCGGTATGGTCCTTCCATATATTATCCTGGAATATATGTACAAAAGCAGAAGAGAAAAGCATGTGGCTAGTACAGAAATAGTGAGCTCAAACTGCTTTTCATTGGCTATATAATATGCTGCTAGGGCTGAATCTACACTACAGAAATAATGCAGTTTGATACCACTAACTGCTATGGCTCGATGATATGGAATTTCAGAATTTTGTGAGCTATTTAGCCTTCTTAGTCACAGCTCTGATGCCACAAGAAATCTACAAATGCTACAAATCCCAGGATTCCATAGGATGGAGCTGTGGCAGTTAGAGTAATATTAAACTGAATTATTTCTGCAGCACAGATTCAGACTAGGAGGCCTCTGATTGGAGGAGGGAGGCTCCCAGCTCCCCTATTTAAGATCTATCAACTGGAGATGCTTGGGATTAAAGCATAAGGGTGCATGGAAAAAATGTGTTCAACCAATGGTTATGGAACTACCTTTCTAAGAAAATCAGCAATCTACTACAAATCTAAAACAATTGGATGAATCTTACTAGCATTACAAGAACATATACCACAGTTACTCAAGAATATGGGGCTCTGAACCAGCTGCTGTGATTCCAGTTTTCGCAGGCTATAAACATCTAAGGTTGCAATCTTATAGCCACTTACTTTGCAGTTAATCCCAGGAACTATTAGTGAACAGACACATATAGGACTGTTATGTAATTTAGTACCAAGATGACTATATTTACAATTAATAAACAAAATGATAGACGTTAAAAGCAAATATTCGAACAGCAGTCAATATCATTTTACTTTAACAGCCCATTGTTGTTGTTTTTTAAATATATGGCAAATGAAATTACCTTAGACGTAATTCTTCCCATATTTTTAATAATCCACATATCATTATTAATTCATAATATTTTTTCCAACATTCAATTGCTTCTTCTGGTGTCGGCTCTTCTTTAATATTACTTTGGTAATGAATCAATTCCAAATGCATGCTCTTGTACTTTTCAAGATTTCTTATAAAACGATGAGCAATTGGAGCAGGAATAATCCCATTCTGAATATCACACCAACTATGAAGAGTTAACAAAATTAGAACATCTCCTTTTGAAGCTTTATACAAGAAAATTGAGTCTCCATTCTTACAAACTGTAGATGAGATGACATAAATGCAAAATTTATGGCAGTTTAAAAGCTATGGGAAGAAAAGAACAGGTTGCATACCTGTAACTGTGGTTCTTTGAATGGTCATCTGTGCCCTCACACAATTGGGTTTTGCGCCTGTGCAGAGACTCCACTCGGAGAGCTGAAAAACTGAGCAGATTGGTGGGAAGCCCCTTCCCTTCCCGTATACTGAGCATGCATAATCCCGCCAATCTTGCTCCTCCTTCAGTTTAAATCCACCACAAGAAATCAGCAGGGACTTGACTGAGGGGAGGTCGGGTGGGTTTGTGTGAGGGCACAGAAGACCACTCGAAGAACCACAGTTACAGGTAAGAAGCCTGTTCTTCTTCTTCATGGTTTCTGTGCCTCAAATAATTGGGTGACTAAAAAGCTTACCTGTGGCAGGTGGGAAGGCGACTGGAGAATAGAAGAGAGAATGGCATGGTCAAAGCTGCCATCCCAACGAGACCTGGAATCAAGCTGGTAATACTAGATAAATGTGGAAGGCTGAAACCACGAAGGGAGGCACAGACATGTGAAGGGAGCGTCAATCTCTTGGAGTGACTGTTGTTGCGGTGGTCAAAAACAGAGAGAAACCATTCTTGCAACGGGCAGAATCTGAGGCATGCTAAGTAAGTCATATTAGAGGCCATTGGGCCTAGAAGACGTTGGATGTCTCTCGCTATATGAAAGTCCATGTGGAGGACAGATTGAAGATCGGCCCAAAGGGCTTCCACCCATCTGATAGGTAAGTAGGCTTGAGCCATGACAGAGTCCGGAGACATGCCTATATACTCTATCACCTTGACTGGTTGCAAGATAAACTTGGAGGGATTCACTGTGAGACTCAAGTTGGTGAGAAGAGAGAGAGAGAGAGTAGTGTGGATGTCTTGAAACAACTGCGTATGGGAGGATGACACCAGCAGCCAATCGTCCAAGTAAGGAAAAATCTTGATCCCCTGAATGCGCAGATAGGAGATGACCACTGCCATGCACTTCATGAACACCCAAGGGATGATGGAAAGGCCAAAGGAAAGGATGGTATATTGAAAGAGATCTCCATCTACTTCAAAACACAGAAATTTGCGATGTTGAGGCCGGATGGTGATGTTAAAATCAGCATCTTTCAGGTCGATCGATACGAACCAATCCCCGCAATCAAGGAAGGGAAGGATGGATTGAAAGGTCACCATCTTGAACTTGCGTGGAGTGATGTAGCGGATGACACCCCTGAGATTGAGTATGGGAAAGAATCTGCCATCTCTTTTTGACACTGGAAGTATTTGGAGAAATAGCCACCCATCTTGCACCTGTCCGGGATGCACTGAATGGCACTTTTGTCAAGAAGGGAGGAGATCTCCCCTTGGAGAGGAGGGAAAGATGGAGTAGAACATAAAACGCCAAGAGGTGGAATATTTACAAACTCTATGGCATAGCCCAGGCATACAATGGTGAGAATCCAGGTACCTGTGGAGAGGGACCTGGAAAGGCTGGTGGAGATAATGGTGGTGTCCTTGAAAAGCTGTTAAAAGCGGGCTTTTTTAAGGACAATGATTTCTTGGAGAATTGTGACTGTTATTGTTGTCTTTGCGGGTAGGGTAGCGTTGTTTGTAAAACCATCTCAAGGACTGTTGAGAAGATCCCCTATATTGAGTGGAGCCAACAGATCGGGATTTGGAATAGTTGGAAGAGGTAGGCCGAGAACACCACTGCTGCTTGTGGTATTGTTGTTTCTGGTCAGTGACAACTAGCCTCTTGCCTGTAAGGCAGGCTTCGGCCAGGGTATCCAAAGAGTCATCAGTCTTGACTGCAAAAAGGCCTTCACCTTCAAATGGCATGTTCTCTAGTATTTTTTAGCTTCATTTGTGAGGTCAGTGGACATAAGCCACACATAATGAAGGAGCACAACCGCACCCAAAATAAATTTGGCAGCACAATCCTCCAAGTGCCTAGCAGAGTGAATTTGTGGTTCACCAAAGAGAGGGCCTCAGTATAGAAATCTAGGGCAGCCACCTTCTGATCCTCAGGCAAGAATGAAATGAAAGCTGCCATTTTATTCCACAGGAATTTTTGATAGGCACTCATGCAAGCCTGCATGTTACCAAACTTGGCAGACAGGGCAGCTGAAGAGTAAAAGCAATGCCCAAAGATGTCAAGGCATCTACCTTTCTAGTCAACTGTGGCAGAGTGTACCTTACCAGAAGACTTAGATGTAGATTCAACCACCAGTGAATTTGGAGTAGGGTGGGTAAAGAGGTAAGGTGCAGTGTCAGGCTGAACTTTGTAAAGGCCTTCAGGTTTCTTTTAAGCAGGTGGGGCAGAGGGTGGTTTTGTCCAGGAAAGAGTTCATGACATCGGACAGTGATGCCAGAAAGGGCAGGACCGCTGGTGAAACTGCAGTGGAATCAACAATTTGAAATACAGGATCCTTTGCTGGTTGAGGAGGAGCTTTGACTTGCAGACCTCTGGCCCAAGTCATTCTCTGGACAACATCAAAGAAGAGCTGCACATCCTCATTAGGTGATTGAGGTGTAGTGTTAGTGTCTTCAACTTTCTCTTGGGGTGATGTGATAACAGGGGAAGGCAAGCCTGGTGACAACTCAGTGTCATATGCTGACTCTTCAGTCGACTGTGGAGAAATTGCTGGAGTAGAAAGCTGAGGAGCCTGCACGGTGGTAGGAACAAGCGCAGACTGAGGCAGCAACATCGTCAACACAATTGGAATCACTGCAGGAATTGAGTTGGAATCGATGTCAACAATGGAATTTGGGCCGTTGGCTTCACCACTGGGACTGGGGACAGTGGTGGTCAAGACACCGTAGCAGTAGTGTGAGGCAAAGGCAAGGGCACCTTGGTGGTATCATAATACAGTCGGGATTCAAGCTGGAACCGATGAGCACTGTATGGAGAGCTAGATCGAGACTGAGAGCAAGGTCAATATTGAGAGGAAGAATCATAATAAAGCTCTCTGTGGTGGTAGTGATCTCTGGTAAGAAGCCTGGTGTTCTCGCCAGTAATCCTTGGCTCAATATTGGCCAATGTATGATGCCAAGGTATATGGCAAATCTCTATAGCCCTGCCTTGAAGATAATGTCAAGGGGTCAGCATGAACCCATGGTGGTGTTGGGGAGTAATGAGAGTGAGTCGGAGATACTTCATGGCGTTGAGGTGAAAATGACAGCTGGTAAGCCAGAGCAATGCAAAGATCTACAATGGCACTGAGGCAGGTATCAGTGGCAATGGAGAGACCAAATGCAACAGAGATGGAACAGACACTGAGGTCAATGATACCATGACACTCAGAGATGCTGAGGTCAAAATCCCCGATGTCAAGTCTCTACAAGAGACCGAGATGAGGGGTTGAACACCTGGTGTTGGCTGCAATGTTGGGAGCAAGAAGGCCATAATACTCTCCAAGGAACTTGCTGCAGTGGAGACCGACACAGAGATCTGAGTAGTTGTCAGGGTCGAGGAAGCAATCAAGACTGAAGGAGGCTCAGTAGCAGTGGAAAACAGAATAAGTGCTTTAGATTTGTGTTTCCGCTGGCCTTCTTGTCATCATGGTCACCAGACGCATTAGGCCATCTTTTGGTCTTATGAGGTGGCTTCTCTTGAGAAGCAAAAGACACCTCCTGCAGTGAAGAGGGCTGAGCAGATGGCTGAACAACTTCCTCAGATATTGAGGAGATTGCCACTAAAGCACTCAACACCGAGGGCCTTGATAGCAAAGAAGGCGAGGTTGACAATGGAACCTTTGGAGTCGGAGAAGTCGATGTCAAAGAAGAAGATGGTGCTGTAGATGACTTGTGGGACAGCTTAGGGATTCTAGGGAGCTTGGAAATGGATATCAAAGCCAATGGATCAATTTGAGAAGAATACTTCTCAGCAAAAGAAAGCCATCGCTCCCAGCAAAAACGTTTAAGGTGTTGGGCCCTCTTGTGAATAGTTGTGTTGGTGAAAGAATGACAAATAGTCCAGTGTTCAGCAATGCGGCCCTCACCTAAACAAAAAAGGCATTTAGAATGTCCATCAGTGAGGGTCACCTTTCTATTACAAAACACACAGAGCTTACACAAAGATTTGGAAGCCATAGGAGGTGCAAAAGCAAGGCACCCAGCCGGGTGGAGAAAAATAATAAAAAACCTCACTTCAAGCTCTGTAAGGGCAATGTTCACAAGAAAAAGACAAAAAAGAAAGAAACAGTAATTCTAATGTACATGAGAGGACTCAGTGAAGAGCAGTCCGAGAGGCGTGTTTCTCTTGCGGCGGACGAAAGAGAACTGAATGATGAGCTAGACTGGCGAGATTGGACATGTTCAGTACATGGGAAGGGGGGGCTTCTCGTCAATCTGCTCAGCTTTTCAGCTCTCCTAATGGAGTATCTGTGCAGGCGCAAAACCCAATTGTGTGAGGCACAGAGACCACGAAGAAGAACCTGTTTTCCCACCCAAGTGAGAGAGGAAGCAATTACAGAAAAAAATGGGAGGGGGTAATGCAGTGCTAGCACCTTTTATATACAAAAACTTTAGAGTATAATGTAAATATAGACTTTAGAATATAAAACACACTACACATAACTTGGTTAGACATAAAAATTACGTTTTATATGTTGAAAGTGCTGTTTATTCAGAAAAAAATTATAAAGTGAATTTATTTTTTTTAATTTTATTTTTGTTACAAATAGAGCTTACAAGTTCCTGAACGATAAAGACCCTCTTTTGTTTTGCTAATTTATGAGAAGCAAGCAAAGAATCCTCAATAAAAATAGAAGAAATTGTCCGCATTAGTAAAACAAAGGTAATTAGTTATTTCTACTGGTTCCTCATATTGTCAAACAAAAGTTAATACACCCATAAAAACAACTAGAAAAGTAAACCTAGGTCTGTGAAATGGGTGATACCTGGTGCAGGGGGCAGGACTTCTGGGGTGGTGGGGCGTCCGGACCACTTAGGCCTAGGGAGAGCTAGGGAGAGCCAGAGCAGCCTGGGGGAATATTGGTGAAGGCTCGGGCATCTCTTGCAGGAGTAGAGCCCCACCAGGCGAGCCAAAACAATGCCCACGGCAGGCAGGGAGACAACCGGGTGTCACCCGCATCCTGGGGTGTCACCTCACTTCTGCGGTATCACCCGGTGCAATTCGCACCCCCTCAGTAACTCTGCTGTGCCAAATAAAGCATGGCCTTGGTGCATATTCCACCTGTTTTTTTTTTGGGGGGGGGTGTCATTTACACACACCCAAAGTGGCCAGAAGCAGCAGCCTGATTTGGGACTGCAGTGGCACCCATTTTGGAAGCAGGCCATGTGCTTTGGCTCTTTGACTAGGAACTGTAACCATCTATATGGTATATAAAATCTTACCAAAAAAACTCTGTACTTACATAGTTTTAAGTGATTTGGGGCAGTAAATATGTGAAAACTATGTCTTAAATAGTTATTCATAATTCTAAAACAAAAAGTTATAATCCATTTATTTTCAACTATTCCAGTTTAAAAAATGCTTCAGGAAGAACATCCTGCCACATTTTTCCTGGCTTTCCTCCCAAGTCTTCAAAGCTCCATGAGGTGAGAATTATGGCTTTGAACAGCACCACTTCAAAGTCAAAAGGGAAGTTTTCATATGATATTCCTTTATTATACAGTATGTGATATCAGAATATCAGGGAGGAGGCTTCTAGCCCAGCCGTCATAACATGTTAATATTCAAAGTAATAAAGTGGTTATTTGGTGACTTTTTAAAATTCTTATTCTTTTCTTGGTCAAATATTACTATAGGAGTTGCATTTCCTCCACTTTTTATGAAAACAAAGTCTGACAAAGGTACTTACATCTTAATTCTCCCTTCTATCCGTGCAGCATAAGTCTCACTATTTTCATCATCATCCCATTCTCTCCAAAGGAAGTCATCGAAAAACCTAAATGAGATGCACAATAACATGACCCTGATCTGTTACTTCAGAGTATCAAAGTATATTATACTGTAACATAGTTTAGAAGCTTTAATTGTTAAGAGACTTAGAACTTGGTAGGAGAGAAAAGAGCAAGGATAAGGGAAAGGCAATATAAAACTTCACAAACATGTTCTATAAGTACTTCTGTACAATACAGTCTAGAAGAATGCTTCTGCACAGGCTGCTTTCATTTTTAAAATCTTTTAACTTATCACTCATGCTGTTCTAGATATAGGATATTATTTCTTCACTATTCCTCTACTAAATCATCCTTTTGTGAGCAGTTTCTGGAAGATATGTGCCAGTTAAAATATTCTTCATCCTTTTATGTTTGTGTTTTCATTTTGCTTTGATTTGCTATAGTACAGTCGGCCCTCTCCTTACGCGGGGGATCCGTTCCGGACCCCTCCGCCTAAGGCGAATTCTGCCTATGCTCAAGCCCCATTGGAAACAATGGGGCTCATGCACGGTGGCATGGCGGTGTGCAGGTGCCACGGGCGTGCACGCCCATTCAATTGAATGGGACATGCCGCCCCTTCCACCCCGCGCGCTCTCCGTCAAGTTGTTCTGAAATATTCTTAATAAGTACCGTAATTATTTTCCACTATTTCTGCCATGTTAAATAAACTCTTCCAAGACAGTCAGCGATCTCTGCAGGTGTCTCCCCATTTCTAGCTGCAGCAAGTGCTTCTGAATGTTTAGCTGTTCCACTGACTGATGGCACCAACTCCCAAGAGACTGTGAGCACAGCAGGTTAGAAAACACTCAAAGCACATTTAATTCCTAGACAACTGTGCTAATGAACCCGTGGCCTTCCAGATATATTGTGTATGTGTTGTTTCTGACTTATGGTGACTCTAAGGCGATCCTATGATAAGGTTTTCTTGGCAAGATTTCTTCAGTGGAGGTTGCCGTTGCCTTTTCCTGTGACTGAGAGCATGCGACTTGCCCAAGGTCAGGATGGAGCATTATTTCCTCAGAGACCCAGAGTGATGATGTGGTCGGAGCATTGAACTACAACTCTGGAGCCTTGGGTTCAAATCCCCGTTCAGCCAGGGAAACCCACTGAATGATATTGGGCAAGCCACACTCTCTCAGCCTCAGAGGAAGGCAAAGGGTCACCTTAGGATCACCATCAGTTGGCAATGATTTGAAGGCACACAACAACAAGCTAATCCCATCATCCTCTGCACAGGAACTGATGGGAATTGAAGTCCCACAATATCTGGGCAGCCTGAGCACTTTTACATGGACTGAACCAAACAGAAAATAACATGAAATGACAATGGACAATAAAGAAGCTAGGACATTTGTATTATGATGAAGAGAGACCATTTTGCTGATCA
>NC_056525.1:121066455-121089683 GCF_019175285.1 Sceloporus undulatus
AGAGGCTGCTTGATCTCCACCAGGTACACAAGAGCAGTCAGAACAAGCCCTTGCACATCCCTGCCTCCAGTCAGTGACCAGGAACTGCTGCACCTGGAAGCCCCCTGGCTGCTCTTGTGCACCGGCAGTGGAGAGCCACCGAACCCAGTCCAATGACTGAAGCTTGTCAGTCTAACCCATTTGTGTGATTTGCAGAGACCATGAAGAAGAAGGACAAGTTGCTTACCTGTAACAGTATTTATTTGAGTGGTCATCTGCAAATTCACACAATTCCTACCCATCCTCCTCTCAGTGTCCTGTTCATTGACTAGCCTCTGCTGTCACTGAGAACTGAGGATGAGAGTGAATGATAGGGGTAATATATAGGATGGGGGGAGCTACTGCCAAAAAGGTGCAGAACGTTGCAATCTAACTTCTGCCCAGAGATTCTAGAAGTTTCTGAGCACTGCTGCGCAGGCGCAGATTAACCCATTTGTGTAATCTCCTGTGGATACTTTAAGATCTCGGGATGTGTATTATCTATCCCATCTCTCCAGGCTGACATTTTGGTTCTCCTGAAGCTCTGGTCCAAGGTGTCAATTGGGTGAGATGGCAATATTTCAGACCTCCACATGCAACCCTGACAAGGCTAACTGTTCATTCTGCAAATTTCCTAGGGGTTCTCTCCTGTGTAGGGAATCCTGTGCTTCTCCTAATTGCTATGTCATGTCACAGCATACTTCATGCTTCATTACTTCATAGACCTACACAAAAAGGGGTTTTGAGCCACTGTTATATGGTCTCCAATCCCTTCTGCTCATGCTGGCATGTTGCAGGGGATTAGATAAAGTCGTTCGTTTTAAACATTAGAGGTAATGTTATGTCTAATTCTGTCACATTGCCTGGTGTTTTGCACCATCTGGCTAGGAATTGGACATTGTGGCTGTTAAAGTCTATCCCAGCTCCACTGCTCTGAAAATTTTTGTTCCCAGGGCCCATTCATGATGGACTGACACCATGTCACTCCTGCTGTACTGTTTGTCTATCAGATCTGGCTGTTCCTGCCATGTCGTGATATCTTTGATACAACTGCTACAGGCCATCATGTCATGGGATACCATCCCCACATAGATTTCTTTCAACCTGAAAGTGTGGTATCCCTTCACTTTTACAATGCTGTGACTAGTCTTTTTGCCATCACACCAGCTGCTGTTATTTTAATTTGACATTTTCACCAAGATCTGCAATGCTTCATGCTGATAGCCTGGAGCATTACGCTCAGATGCAGCATGTCCTGTGTCAAGGGTCAATACCTGACAAGAAATATTTAGATGTGTGATGGCCATGAGCAATTATCAGCCAGCATCAGTTGCAGCTGTGCAGCATGGCAACACAGAGTGTACAAGGTCATTCTACTGCCAGCGAGCACGAAGCCTGTAAGATAAACATGTATCTGCTTAGACAAGGGGACAGTTTTCTGGGTGGCACAGGAAACATGTAACAGCCATGAATGGAAGAGGCTGTGTTTTAGGACCGCATGGCATTGAGTCCATATAAACTCAGAAGCTTCTGGGAATTGGTGTTGGGTTTTGTGAGAAGGAGTTGTCTTGTTAATTTTGTATTGGAGAGTAAAAGTCGAGTTGGATAATTGGTTTGCACTTGTAAATAAAGATAAGCACTTTCGGGAGCTCCGCTTGTCTGTCATTAATCATCAGAAGCCTGGTGAGAGCTGGACAGTTCCCGGTGACCTGCGTTCCATCATTCTGGAAGACAACCATCTGCTGTTACCTCTGCTGCAGAGACCTGAGAACACGCTTTCAGGATTCACCAGTTTACTCTGCTATATCCTGACATCCTGTGGGTCACAACAATTGGGTCTTGCGATCTTCTCACTTCCCTTCTTGTCAGAGATTTGGTGTGACTGGACGAGGTAATATTCCTCCTTTCTGATGTCCACCGCTGTTCCAGAAATTGTTACTGGAGCTCTTCTCCAGCTCGATGCCATTAGTCTCTCTCTCTATGGATGGACTTCCAAACCATCTCATTGCTGAGCACAGACTGTCCATTTTATACTCTGCTAAAACAGGACATTCAGTCCTAGACTACTTAGCATTCTAGGCTGTGTCTGTCACTGCCATAATCTTCAGTTCATGACTTCGAGAAGGCTTTATCAGGTCACTGCCCTTTTCCCTATTTTTTTTTCCTCCAAGATTCCTTGAATGACATTCCTTCATGTTTTGTAGGCTATGTAATCCCTCTTTCCTGGGTACCAATGTCCCGACCTGGGCAGCCTCACAATGTTGCATGCCTATTGCCCTGCCTTTTGACTTCCATTCACCATTTCAGATCAGAAAATGTCTGTATACCAGACCTTCTTGTTTGGTATTTTACTATAACTGCTTACAATAGTGAGCTTCCTTCGTTTTCATGCCACCGACCTATTCGGTAGCTTTGGCATTGCCAATAAATCTGTACTATGTAGGTCAGGGCTTTTCCCTGATCTTAATTTACACCTGCCATTTATTATGGACCATCAACGTTTACCTACAGTCTATGCAACATATGGTTAGCTGGCATTGCCTGTTTTTCTGCCAATGGGCATGTTTTACCTACATTGGTGACTTTTTCCACATCTCTGTATTGGATTTTCTGCTCGACTCTGTACAGTTGTTATATCAGCGGGACTGTTCGACACCATGTTTGCACACCTTTGGGTAAAGAAGGTAAAGCATAACACACATGTGCAGTGGTGTCCCTGCAGCAGGTGTCACTAGGTATAGTAGTGGGGCTTTGAGGATAGGGCTTTGGGGGCAGAGGTTCCTGAAGTGGTGCACAATCTCTTCTCCTTGTGTCATCCTTCTCCTCACGAGAAGTGCAGGGCAGGGCTGCATGGGGGAAGGGGGTGCCACTGCCTCCCTTCTGAACAGAGCATGATGGCATAGGGGGGCTGGCTTGGAATCACTCTTCTTCTGGGATGTGTCGCCACTGTGTATGTGTGTCACAGAACCCGCAAAGAGGTTACTTTCCTAAACAAGAACACCACTAGTAGTTACACCTGGAAAGGCAGGCTTAGAATTCAAATTACAATCCTTTGATCTATAAGGCTAGCAAATGTAATTTTAGTTTCTGGTGCAGATATATCTGTTAATTGGAAATTAAATTTAAATTCTCTATTTTCATCAAGCTATAAAGAGCTTTCTCTTTACTTAGAAACAGTTACTGTATATATTCATGCATAAGTCAAGAAATTTAGGTCAAAAATCCTGAGTCGGCTTATTCATGAGTCAATGGAAGTACTGTATTTTATCTCTTATTTTAAAAAAGGAACAATCCCCTGTTGAAGGGCAAGAATATGGAAGAGGCAACAAGGGAAAGTAACTTGAGAAAGAGAGTGCTTGAGAGAGAAAGGATCAACAGAAGGAGGACTGGGGAGGAGGCAGCTTGGAGATTGAGACAAGTAAGGACCGACGAAGAAGAGGCTAGGGAGAGAGGAAAGGAGTTGACATTGAAGAAGTTACAGAGAGGACGAGGATAAGATACCTGGAGGACAGAGAAAAGAGGACAAGACAACAACAGAGACTAAGCATCCCTTCTCCCTCGCTGCAATTGTTAAAAGACAGTAGAAGTAAAAGGAAAGAGGCTGAAAGCAAAGAAGGGAAAAAATAAGCCAACAGTACTATCTGCTGGCTAAAATAAATAACTCCTAAGAGACACTAAAAAAAATTAATTGATAGACAAAACTGTAATGGATGGTAGAATTGAACTGAAGAATTAAATCAATTAAATTGATTGAGAAATTTTGAAAATATATAACTATGATGATGATGAATTGGTAGAAATAGAGATTCTGATATAACAGGGTTAAATAAGAGGATATATTAGTTGATTATAGTAATAGGGCATTTGAATAGAGAGATTTAGAAAAATGGAAGCGTCTTATGGTGACTGGGAAAAGTGACACAATTAAGATGATTATACTGCCAAAAATAATTTTTCTCTTTCAGTGTATACCCATTATAAACAGTTTTATACCTTTTAAAGAATTGCACAGTGAAAAAGAGCCCGAATTAAATGGACAACACTGACAAAACAAAAAAAGGACGGTGGTAGACAAACTCTAGATTTATTATTATTATTATTATTAATATAGCGCTGTAGATTTACACAGCGCTGTACATACTATCAATAAAATCGATAAAAATAAAACCTGCCAATGGCGTACATTTTACAGGATAATAACAAAATACATATAAAACAATAAATAATAATACAAAATAGAATTAGATAAAATAAGCAAGCAACAACTTAAAAACATTTGAAAAAAAGATTTAAAATATTATTATATAATTAACGTGCTAAATTGGATCTCAGATTGGATAAACCTGGAGAACCCAAGGTTTCAATAACTGATTTGGTTGGCATGGGTATATATGGAACAGGAAAGTGAAAGTACACAAAGACTTCACTCACCATATTATAAGAAGAGCAATGTTAATGGTCTGGAACGTTGTTTTTTTTAAACATATAGAGAAATGCCACTTTGGGTATCTCCCCATGAAGCCTTCTTCAGGAAATGGAGCTCTTTGACTAAATGGCTAAGGTACAAGGACATATTGAAGAAGAATCACCAATCAGGAAAATGGGAATTAAAAACTATAGAAGAATTAGAATCTCTTGATCCAAAAATGCATTGGTTTCTTTATATTCAATTAAAAGACAGATAAAATGGATGAAAAATTAGAAGGTTTTGAAGAAGACTCAGTTGAATATGATAATATTTTGATGGACAAAAAGAGTAAGAAAACAGCAAGATTATATTGAGAACAACTGAAGACACAACAGGAATATGAGTCAGTCACTGAAGAGATGATAAAATGGGCTACAGATTTTAGTTGTATGTGTGGTGGAGGTGCCCTGAACTTAAAATCTTTTGGAAGAGAATACATAATCTGATTCAAGAAATGTTGGAAATTAGATTTCAGCTAAAACCAGAAATATACCAGTTGAATAGGCGATAAAAACTATCCTCTTCCTGCAGTCCTTCTCCGATTGATTATGGCCAGAACTGAAGGAATCTGCCCTTTTAATACATTCCCTCATTATTCGTCATTTGTTAATTGCCAACTTTTCTTGATGCTATTGTTATGTATTTATGTATGATTTTACTATTATAACTTTATACTTTAGGGAGGGAGGTTCTGGAGGTTCTTTGTACTGTATAAACCTTGTTGTTCCCTACCTTGATCCCCAAAACGGAAGAGGTGGGATATGGACAGGTTGCTTACTTGTAACGATATTTCTTCGAGTGGTCATCTGCGAATTCACACAAATGGGTTATTCTGTGCAGGCACAGAATAACCAACCCATTTATGTGATTCGCAGAGACCACGAAGAAGAAAAATAAATATATCATCATCATCGTTGTTGTTGTTATTATATTACCTCCAGAAATAGAAAGGAAATGGTGGAGAATCTTATTATATTTGATCTCAGCAGCAAGAATAACAATAGCACAAATGTGGAAAAAAAAGCAGAGTTGCCAACAATAGATGACTAGCTATTGAAAATATAAGACATGCAAGAAATGGATAGATTAACTTCGTGGCTAAATAATAAGGGAATAGAGAAAATAAATGAATAATGGCTTCCAATAACAGAATTTTGTAAGAAGTGTTGGCAGTGATAATGCAAGTAACGGAATTAAGAATTGAAATATTGGAGACAAAGAATAGAAATATAATTGATGTAAGAAACAGGGATGAGTACCGAGGAAACTTTAAAGAATACTTTGACAGAGAAATAATAAAGACAAGAACAGTTCGTTCTGTACTGTTAGGCATTTTTGTTAAGACATAGGGGAAGTTAAGATAAAGCATTATTATTGTATAGTAGAAGATAATGTAAATGATATATTATAGGAACTAGCTGTTTCATTCATAGTAAAACTAGGCAATAATATTGTTGGATTGAATAATGTAATATCATGATAGAAGCTTTGTATGATTATTTTGTATTTCTATATGATTATTCTATGTATATAATATATATATTAAATAAAAAGTTTTTTAAAAAGTAAAAGGCAAGAGTATAATCTGCCCTGGAAGCACTAATCCCCTGTCCACTCTATCATACATCCGGCCTTAAGAGTGAGCACAAACAGTTATGTCCGATGGAATTTTGCAAGTTCTTTGGCATTGTTTTCTTTTGCTTCATCCTTTAGGTCCTTTGCTTTATGTCCCTAAATTTTACCCACGAATTATCCATGAGTCATATCAAAATCCGCAATTCTGGCCCCCAAACTTGTCCTTGACTTCTACATGACGTCAACTTATAGCTGAGTATCTATGGTAAGTATGGCACTAATATTCCATGTTTTAACAGTATCCATAGTAAGAACATACTTAGTAGTGTCTTTTTTTATAATATATTATTTATTGCATTTTTGACAGATAAAATTTTTTAAAAAGCCCAATGTACAAAGGAATATACTTCTACTTACTCTTATCTGGCTTTATACTATTTCATAAGGTACATTCTTATCCTGAAAGAATTGTTTTTAGTAAAGTTTTATTATTTTCCATATCCACACATACGTTACAACCACATTACGCATACATTAAAACATTTGTTACTACATTAACTGTTATTTTAATAAAAGGTTTACAGTCTCCTCTACCCCAACTCCCTCTTAATCCTAAATCTCTTCCCATAATCCTCCCATCTAACCTCACTTCTCCCTCCCTTCTTTCACTTCTCCCCTCTTCATCCTTAAATCTCTCATACTTTCCATGTTTTTACCCTCTTATTTCCTTCCCGTACCTATCAAATTACTATAACTATCTACCTGGTTATTAACATTCAATCTAAAGCAACTTCTTGACAAACTGTCTCTCCATTCTCTCCTGAAAACTTCCTCACTGTTGATTTGATCTTGCATTTGTTATATGACTTGCTTTTACTTCCTAGATTTAATACCATAGACTCAGTTGCTATATTTTCTTATATCCTTCTCTTAACAGTACTATAATCCCATTAACCCCCAACTAATTAATTTTTATGCTTACTCTCTATTATATATATATATTCTGTAACGTATATCTATACTCTGTCCTATGACTGTTTTCTCCCCGTTGCTCCCTCAAAAATTCAGTTTCCCCAATCCTTGTCAAATTTGTCTAGTGTATTGTCTCTCAAATATTGGGTTAGTTTGTCTGCTTTTATCATATCATAAAGTTTTAGCATTTAATCCTCTTTTCTAGGTATATCTTTCTTCTTCCAAGCTTCGGCAAAGGTGAACCCATATTATTAAGTAAAATAATATTTTGCCAAGTTTATTTTCTAATTCAGTTTCCAGCATTCATAAAAGGTAATCTATCCTGAAAGAAATTTTTGACCCTTTCATGTTTTCTCTCCTTTTTATCTATATTACACCCACATCTTGAGAGGTTCATTAATGTGAACTACAAATAATTATTCTTATTTATTAGTCTTCTAATAAAGCAATAAACATTAGTAGTGTCTTTTAATGAAGTAGGTTTTCCAAATATATCAAAGCAAACTTCAGAAATCATGTGCAATCTGCAACTTTAGTTAATGATGGTGATGGCTTTAGCGTTCTCTTCTAGTATATTAGTGCTCATGTCAAGGCTCAGTTCCTGCATTAACTTGGAAAGAGACTCTTCTCCATCTCCTGCTGCAGCACATGCCACTGTTCCTTCCGTTGTAGCAGAAAACTCTTCAGAAGGCTTCATAATAGTCACTCCATAGCCATTGTTACTGTGAATATGATTGTTTTTCATCCTTAGCTGAGGAAGTGGAAGGACCTGTTAAGGAATCAAAATTTTGTTTATGAACACTTCTCTTTTGCAGTTTAGTCAATTTATTCAGCTTTACTTTTGCCTGCTTCTACCTCTCATCCAAAACATTACAGTATTAAGAGTGGCAATCCACAATGATTTACCTTAATATTAATGCCACCAAGTTTACCGCTGGAGGGGTCACAGGTTCTAAAGTTATTGCAGTGGTGAATGTTATTACCCTCCAAAATCGCTGTGCTTCCTGGATATAACTCAACTCCAGCACCCTGAATGCAAAAAGCAAAAAACAAAATCCCTCACTTAGTTTAATGGTATTGTGACTGACAAGAATAACTGTTCACTGCAGAATAAAAAGATGCTGATATGCAGCATCTAACACTGTGATTATCAATTTAGAGAATCAATCATAGAATCATAGAATCATAGAGTTGGAAGAGACCGCAAGGGCCATCCAGTCCAACCCCCTGCCATGCAGGAAATCCAGATCAAAGCATCGTCGACAGATGGCCATCCAGAGCTTTTTTGAGGCATATGGATCCAAAACACATTGCAGAACTAATGTAGTTTGAGACTGCTTTACTTGCCCTGGCTGAATGCTAGGAAATTCTGGGAACTGTACATTTGGGTGATATTTAGCCTTCTCTTTCAGAGAGCTCTGGTGCCAAAATAAAGTACAATTCCCAGGATTCCCTAGCACTGAGCCAGGGCAGTGAAAGCAGTCTCAAAGTGGATTATTTCTGCAGCATGTTTTCGACCACTGAATAGTTATCTGAAAGGACACTTAAAAAAAAAATCCCGTTTTAAATTTTATTTTTAATACAATTAAAGTTGTATTTTCTCCCTTCTGTGAAGCTACATAAAAGGTGGAGAACTGAAAACAGCTGCGAGTTTCTTGGTCATGTAACGTATATGCTCAACTATAAGTCTACCTCATGTATAGGTGGAGAGCAGCTTTTGGGGCCAAAATTAGGGATTTTGATATGGCCAATGGATAAGTTGAGGGTAAAACTCTCAGCAGTTTTCCTCCCCCTCCTCTACAGCCTGGCTGTTTCCTTGGGGGAGAGTCTTGGGAAGCCAGCTCTGGCCTTCCATCCCATCCTGCTTCCCATCCTGGTTGTCCTCCGTGGGGCAGCTGGGGATGAGGCAGTGCAGCCTGCCTCTGCATTCAAAGTACGGAGTCATAACCCAGGTTTTTTTTAGTAAGTTCTTTAACCAACATTTTTTGACCTCTACACAAGTATATACACTGCAGCTCCTTGAATTCTTGAAGCAGCAACCTGTTTTATCCAATTTTAAAATGTCAGTTTGCATGTATTGCATGTTCAACATGTGGAGGAAACACTAGTTCATCACTATTTCTTGTTTTCTGCTTTGGAGCTCACAGATAGGGATTTAGATTGAGGACATAGAAAGGAAGGTATACTTCTCCTCAGGGTGCTTTTCTAATCTAATTTCCATTTTCTGTGTTAAAACACTGGAGGAACCTTTCACAGTGCAATTGATTTTGGTTTCAACAATTTCCTTCATTTAAACCATATTGGATGTTTCAGTGATGGTGTTTTGTTTTTTTGTTTTTTTGCAGAATTGCCTGCTACCATTTCTGGTCAATAGTAACAATTTAGTCCTATTTAATTCCAGATATGTATGTATGTATGTATGTATATGGAATAGGGAAACTGATGCTGCAAACATTTGACTACACAGAGATATTAGACAGATTTCAGATTTATCTAGGTTTTCTAAAATTGTGTAAAGTATTTTAATAAAAGACCACCCTAAATATGAGGAGGCCTCCCTATTAAATGCAGGATGACTATTAAAGGAGATTTTCACAGCAGCTTCCTTTCCAGAATTCCATAACATTGAGCAATGGCAATTAAAGTGGTGTCAGTTTGGATTATTTCTAAAATGCTGATACAGTCATAGAGGCTGGTCTTTACTCTCATGGGGGAAAATGGATTAAAATCAGGGCTTTTTTTTTTAATGGCAATAGTCACCATTTTCTTCACCTACACCTCATGCTTACTAATAGGTAACTGATAGTTGTCAGAAGAGGCCATATGTATTTTGGTACATAGGCTTCCGCTTGACAAATATTTTGAGCTTTCAGATTATTTATATGTTGCATGCTTATACTTCTGTCTAGTTTCTTGGACATACGTTTTAATGTTGAACAACCGAGGTACACAATCTTCATTCCAACTAAGGATCAGTTTTATCATCAGCATTACCAAGTGGTAGATTGTTTCATGCAATGCAAAGGAGGCTTTGCTTGACCAATCTCCTTATGAGAGAAAAGTTTTTTATAAACAAGAAAAGTAACATAAATAAGACTTTTTTTTATTTATATCCCGCTTTTTTGTGACAAGACAATGAAAGTGGCTTAAAACACGTTAAAATCCACATTTACAAATGTATGTCCCAAATTCCCCCCCCCCTTAAAACAGGATTAAACAAGTTACACTTAAAACATCTATTAAAAACACAATAAAAAATACAGCGAGGACAGAACGGTGGGCTGATACATGATGTGGGGGGCAGTCATTCTGTGGCCGGGCACTTTTATTCAGGAAAGGCCTGCCGGAAAAGATCTATCTTGACAGCTTTTTTAAAGCTGTCTAAGCTGGCAATTTGATGGATCTCGTCCGGCAGACCGTTCCATAGTTTGGGAGCAATAGCAGAGAAGGCCCTCTGGGAGGTAGCAGTTAGTCTGGTTTTTAAAGGCTGCAATAGATTCCTCCCAGAGGACCTGAGGGTACGGGGCGGATTATGTGGGAGTAGGCGATCCCTCAAATAGGTTGGGCCAAAGCCATGTAAAGCTTTAAAGGTTATCACCAACACCTTGTACTGTGCCTGGAAACTAATAGGCAGCCAGTGAAGAGATTTTAAGATGGGTGTTATTCAATCACTCCTAGTTTTTCCGGCGACCAGTCTGGCTGCCATATTTTGCACTAGTTGAAGTTTCCAGACTAGGCACAAGGTAGCCCCTGTAGAGCACATTACAGAAATCAAGTCGTGAAGTTATCAGTGAATGTACAACAGTTTCTAGGTTCTTTACGTCCAGGAAAGGGTGCAGCTGGCGTATCAGCCGAAGCTGATAACAGGTGCTCCTGATCGTCGCATTCACCTGATTTCTCATGTGAAGTGACGGGTCTAGGAGCACCCCCAGACTGCAAACACTGTCCTTATAATATCCAAATAAAGGCTAATGTGCCACCATTCTGTCTAATCATGTTAGCTTTCTATGTTCAGGTAGTTTTTCCATAGGAGAGTTTTGGTTACAGACTTCTTACACATATACACAAAAGCTGGTGTAAGTAGTCTGGTGTAAATAGTCAGGAAAAGCTTTATCACTGTATTCTTCTAATCAAATTGTTGCTTCACTAATATGTTAAGTTTTTTAATACCTGAAAGCTCAAAGATGGTTCATTTGTCAATTCTCAAAGAACATAAACAGAACAATCCATTTTTTGCAAGTGTACTCACTGTTTTATGCAAACATTTTACACTCACGCATACATATTGCATTATATGATGAAAGAGTACCTCAGCTCCAGTAATCTCGCTGTTTATAACTGTCAAAGAAGCTCCAGCAAGTACACAGATGCCAGTTCCGTCACACTTCAGTACACAATTCTCCAGAGCTGTGTGTCCGGATTCTACTACTACAATACCATCAACAGTTCTTTGTTGTATTAAGGTAATATTCATTAATTTCACATTTTGGGCCCTGGATACTACAAAGCTCTCATGATCAGGCTCTGAAGTAATTATAATTTCCTCTGGTTTTCCAGCTCCTAAACAAAATAGGATATTTTAGTTATTAAAACTAGGTCTCACCCCATCTAAAGTGATTATTTACTGTTTCAAATGACTGAGCAGTGCTGCACATTGCCACAATTGCTTCATCTGTACTACTATATATTATATGTTATAGATCATGTACATGATGTGTCTACAACAGATAAAAACAAGAACTGCCTTGACATAAAACTTAAGGTTTTCTTAATTTGTTCATTAAAAATCATAGCAGCTGCTTCTAAGCTGGCAACTGTAAACACAAAAGAAAAAAAGTTAAATATTTTCATGACCTTTAATAATAATATCTTCAGTTAACATTGAAAGGCTTGCTGCCTTATATTCTCCAGGGAAGAGAAGGACATGATCTCCACTGTAACAACTGTCCAAAGCCGAGTTTAAGTTATCACGGCGTTCAATAGGTGTATTTGGAGATAAGTCTTTAACCTGAACATATGAGAGAGAGAATGTGAAAAAAGGAAATTAAGTCAACATCAATTGCTGTAACTGTTACAACTCCATTTATAAATGAGAATGAGGAATTATTTGAAAAATAAATATAATTATAAACACTACAGTCAGGAATTCTGACATTACTGACTGCAACAACAAAATACCTTATCAACCCAAAAATATTGGTCTTTATCCCCTTTGTCAGCATTTTTGAAGCATCGGTCTATGAAAACAGATTAAGAAAGCAAATTAAATTAAAATAAAAAAGATCCTTCTGTCTAAATGTGTTGGATTAGAAAACAAGTAATATTCATCCTTAGCTTTACTACGACACCTAAACCAACCCCCTAACACCAAACAGCAGACACTGACTGAGTCTGCTGTGAGGTAGAACAGTTCTGCACATTATAGCTTAGGAAAGTGAGACACTATATAACCATGATGGCTGTATCACGGGTGACATGCAACACCATTTTGCAAGGCATGGGCCCGGGAGGAGGAGGAACAGGGACGTACATACCCATTCCTCTTCCTCCCTGCCTTTTCGAGACAGCTGGAAACCAGAAAATAGTGCTGATGAGAATGATCCAGATGTACACGTCTCCTCCTAGCCCACTCCTGGCCTTCAGCTGCCTCTTCAAGAGAGCTAGAAGCCGGAAAAGGGTGGCGAGAGGAGGAACAAGTGGTGCATGCCATTGGCTCCTCCGCAGGGACCTTTGCTGGCCTCCAGCTATCTTTGGAGAGACAGCTGGGGGCAGGAAAAGGTCTGTGGGGAGGAGGAATGGGAACATGCCCAGTCTTCCTCTTGCCCACTAATCTTTCCTGACCCCCAGTGAGCTCCAGAGAGCCCGTTGGCAGTTAGGAAAGTTCCAGGATGAAGCGTGCCCAGTCCTCTTCTTCCCCACTTCCTGATCCTGAACGAGCCCGCTGGGGGTCAAGAAAGGTCCGGGAAGAGGAAGACGGGACATGTGCCCATGGCTCTGCCCTGCATGGGCCTTTGCTGACCTACAGCTGTCTCTCAGAGACAGCTGGATGGCAGGAAAGGGGCAGGGGGGGAGAAGCTCCACCCCTGAGTGCAGAAACCGTGTCCCCAGATTACAGAAGCCCCGCCCCCAGGGCCAAAAATCCTGCCCCAGCTCACAGCCCCATCCTGAGCAGCAGAAGCCCACAGCTCGGCACACAAACCAGAAAAGGTTCACCATCCCTGCTATATAACTTGTGGAAGGGAGAGAAGAGATAGAAATGACAAGGAGGAGGAGGAGAAACAACAGCAGCAGCAGCAACGACCAACAATCAGCTATTTGAATATTTCTGCAAGTGAACATTTCCTTACCATTTCCACTGTCACTGTTCTTGCAATAACATAAGTTATAGTTTTTCTGTCTTCTCTGTATCCTTTCCTTCGTTTCAGTATTCTTGGGGTAAGAGGTCCATGAGCCCTGAAATTGAAAATGAACTCTAAACTACAATTAATTTTTAAACAAAGCATTACGTGGATGTATATTAAGCAAGCTAGCCTCAAGTACACATACCAATCTATTTGTTTCAGATTTAAACATATGCAGATATTTAGGCCTGAACAATATCACTATGCAAAATGAACATGCCAGAAATGTCTGGCACTAGAAATCCATTTAAAATGCAGAGCAAACAAAATATGAAATATTTTGTTACCCATGCTGGTTCATATAAATTTTGGAATCAATGATAACCCTTGGATGACCCCTGGCCAGACTCCTAGGCTGTCCGCCATTACTGGCAAGGCGAGAGGACACATACACCTCCCCTAGGGGAGCAGCCACATTAACATCTTAGAAGGTCTGGGAAGTCGCATGAAGGGATTATCTTAAGCCAGGAAGAGTAAAATGTTTGCCTTCCCTGAAGCTATCACCCCCTCCTCAAGGCTGTTGTCCGAACAACTTAAGTCCTAGATATTATCAGATCCAGACATCCAGGTGAAAGAAAGCAATTAAACGCCTTTGTTCCAATCACCAAAACTCTCTGCCCTCAGGCGAGATTTCGCCCTTAAAAGGTCCCAACTTTGGCTGCTCAGTGCGCCATTTGCAAGGTTTACTTACTCCACGTCAGTCAGACCTCTGTTCTGGTAGCCGGCATTTCTGCTCAAACCCAGGTTGCGGAGCAGACTTGTCTCACTGTCCCACATCCCATTTGCTTCCCGGAGGAAGACTACATCTTGGTGAGTATACCATTAGCAAAGCCTAAACATCTTTTCCATATTTCCAACCTACCTTCCTGAGCCTTGAATGTGTGTGTGAGTGCGTGCATTGCGTGTGTTCCCCCTGTTTTCAATAAAGTAGACATTTAGTATTGCAATCTGTCTCAGCTTCAGTTATTGGGAGGCCCTGGTCTACTCCGTATACACATCGGGAGACGATCTTGGAGGGCTCTTGTAGCCAGTCCCCTCTTGCAATATTTGGACTAATAACAACATAATAAATTCCCCTACGGACCCTTGGCTACAATTTAGTGATTTTTGCTTTTTGCCAGACAATTAATTTACAACTGAAACTATGCACAGTAGTCCTCTGAAATGCATGCCATCAATCATGACTTTTGATTTCTGACTTCTTTAGAGGAAAAAAATGAATGAATGATTTAACTTTTAAATAATATTAAGAAAAGTTAAGGTCATGTAAAGAATGATGGGACAAAGTTTTTAAATAGCATTTTTACAACCACAAGGAGAACTGAATTCATTGAAGACAGAGCCTAACATGTCCTGGAGCAGATGACTGCCAAGACTATGAACTACTAATATCAAAAGTGAGAATGAAACTAAAGAAGAATGCTAAATCAACCAGCATGCCAAAAGAAAACCCTGCCTCTGAAGAGACTTGAAGCCACTGCTTCTTGCCCATCTGCTTTGGGACTCAGTTACAGAAAACCTCTCTACCCTACCTTTTAAAAACATACCATACATGTAGAATAAATTTTGCACTGTACATCAGAGTATTGGGTGCTCTGCATGTACAGCTCTACACCAGTTACCTTTTCCCAGCCACTGCTGAGCCCCAGGAGACACTACTGTTTATTAGACCAATGGGGCAGGGGGAGGTCAGGGATGAAGATGAAGCCTGTCTTGGCTATGATGCAGAGAAAAAAGGATTATTTTTTTCTTCAGCTTCATTCCTGTTCCCCTTACAGCTGACACTAGCTGCCTTTCATTGACTGATTTGCCTTACACTTCCCATCCTGGCCTGTAAATGGCAGAAGCAGTCCTCTGGAGATTGACAGCTGTAAGTAAGATGTTATGAGATTACTTTTTAACACAATTTAATTTACAGTCAAAATGATATACAATCAAAGATTGGAGGGGAACTAGTAAAAGAATCTGGATGGTGTGCAAGGGGCTAATAAATAACTCCCTGTGCACAACGTATCAGAAAACATTGTTATTATTGTTGTTAACAGCTGACTTCAACTCAACAACCCTGTGGATGAGGCATCTCCAAGAATCTGTCATTGACTGCCCTGCTCAGGTCATCTGTAGCCTCTCTGATCGAGTCTAACCATCTGCCATGTGGTCCTCCTCTCTTTCCACTGTCCTCTGCCTTTCCAGCATCATTGTCGTTTCTAATGATTCATGCCTTCCCATGAAGAGACCAAAATACAACAGTCTCAATTTAGTCATCCTGGCTTCCAGGGAGAATTCAGGCTTTTTGGCCACTCATGGTATCTTCAGCACTCTTCTCCAGCTCCACATCTCAAATGGGTTTTTTCCCTATCTGCTCTTTTCACCATCCAGCTCTCACATCCATACATGGAGATGGGGAATACAGTGGCTTGAACAAGCCTCACTTTATGGTTCAAACGTATATCTTTGAACTTTAGGATCTTGTCTAGTTCTTTCATAGCTGCCCTTTCCCATTCTTAATCTTCTTTTGATTTCTTGACGACAGTTTCTGTTCTGGTCTATGTTTGTCCAAGTTATGAGAATTCTTTGACTATTTGGATCTTCTCATTGCCCAAGTTATAGCTTTTCTGTGGTCATTATGTTTGTTTTCTTAATATTCAGCATTAGGCTTGGCTTTTTCCTCCTTAACCTTCTTCAGTAATTATTCAGGTACTTGCTGGTTACTGTTAGTAGTATTGTGTTGTCTGCCTATCTTAGATTATTAATGTTCTTTCTCCTGATATTCACTCCTCCTGTTTCTTACTCTAAGTCTGCTGTGTGAACAATATTTTCTGCATACAAGTTGAATAAATAGGGTGATAGTATGCAAATTACCCATTTGCTGATTGGGAATCACTCTGTTCCTCTGTATTCTGTTCGAAAAGCAGCCTCTTCTCCTGCGGACAGGACTATCAGATGCCGAGGGACTCAGAAAAGGTACAGGTGTGTCAACCTTAGTTGAATGTATGTTTGTGACCAACAGGATTCCAGTCATTTTAATTTGGTGTAGTGGTTTGAGTATTGTACTACGACTCTGGAGAACAAGGTTTGATTCCCAGCTCAGCCCCTATGTGACCCTGGTCAAGTCACAGGCTCTCAGCCTCAGGGGAAGGCAAAGGCAAACCATCTCTGAACAAATCTTTCCAAGAAAACCGAAGGGAAATGACTTGAAGGCACATAAAACGAAAAACCTTTAAAATTATCTAAGGTGCGGTACAGACTGCCCTAAAGGGGTGGGCCTGTGGCGACCCTTTTTCCTTTGGGTTGGGGGCAGGATAGCCTCACCGGCAGCCCTGCACCCCCAGTCTGGGGTTTTTCAGGACCATGGAGAAGTGGCAAAATGCCACTTCCCTGTGGCATGGAAAAGGGGTATCCTTGGGATTTCATGCCCCTGGACACCCCAGGAGCCAGAGCCGTTTGGTTACTGCGGGAATGATGTATGTGCTCAAAAGGAGCTCCATTTTATTTGCAGTAAATGATGAACATGCCTGACTAAGCCTCAGTGTGGCAGCTTTTATGTCACAAGAAATTTCAGAATTATCATGGAAGCTTGCTTTTCAATGTTTACTTGTAATCCATATTCTGGACTATGAAAGCAGAAATTACTTTAAATACCTCTTAATAAATTTTTGTTTAAAGTGAAATTTAATCTACCAGTATGGTCCTTCCATATATTATCCTGGAATATATGTACAAAAGCAGAAGAGAAAAGCATGTGGCTAGTATAGAAATAGTGAGCTCAAACTGCTTTTCATTGGCTATACAATATGCTGCTAGGGCTGGATCAATACTGGGAGAAAATGCAGTTGATACTGCTTTAACTGCAATGGTTGAATGATATGGAATTTCGGAGTTTGCAGTTTTGTGAGCTATTTGGCATTCTTAGTCACAGCTCTGATGCCACAACAAATCCTACAAATGCTACAAATCCCAGGATTCCATAGGATGGAGTTGTGGCATATTAAATTGAATTATTTCTGCAGTGCAGATTCAGACTAGGAGGCCTCTGATTGGAGAAGGGAGGCTCCCAGCTCCCCTATTTCAGATCCATCAACTGGAGATGTTTGGGATTAAAACAGAAGGGTGAAAGGAAAATATGTGTTGAACCAAAGGTTATGGAACTACCTTTCTAAGACAATCAGCAGTCTACTACAAATCTAAAACAATTGGATGAATCTTACTAGCATTACAACAACACATACCACAGTTATTCAAGAATATGGGGCTCTGAACCAGCTGCTGTGATTCCAATTTTAACAGTCTATAAACATCTAAGGCTGCAGTCTAATAGCCACTTACCTTGCAGTTAATCCCAGGAACTAGTAGTGAGCAGACACATATAGGACTGTTATGAAATTTAGTACCAAACTGGCTATATTTACAATTAATAAACAAAATGATAGACATTAAAAGCAAATAACCGAACAGCAGTCAATATCATTTTACTTTAACAGCCCATTGTTTTTTTAAAAATATATATATGGCAAATGAAATTACCTTAAACGTAAATCTTCCCATATTTTTAATAATCCACGTAACGTTCTTAATTCATAATAGTTTTTCCAACATTCAATTGCTTCTTCTGGTGTCGGCTCTTCCTTAATATTACTTTGGTAATGAATCATTTCCAAACGCATGCTTTTGTATTTTTCCAGATTTCTTTTAAAACGATGAGCAATTGCAGAAGGAATAATCTCATTCTTGATATCACACCAACTATGAAGAGTTAAGAAAATTAGAACATCTCCTTTTGCAGCTTTATACAAGAAAATTGAGTCTCCATTCCCACAAACTGTAGATGAATGGCATAAATGTAAAAATTTATGGCAATTTAAAAGCTATGGGAGGAAAAGCTATTTTTCCAGCCAAGTGAGAAAGGAAACAATTTCAGGGGAAAAATGGGGTCAGGGGGCAATACAGAGCTAACACTTTTTATAAACTGAAACTTTAGAGTATAAAGTATATATAGACTATATACTTTACAATATAAAACACTACACATAATTTGGTAGATATAAAAGTAAAAAAATTACCAACCGAATTTAATATTTTAAAATTTTATCTTTGTTACACATGGAGCTTACAAGGTCCTGAACTACAAAGATACTCTTTGGTTTTGCTAATTTATGAGAAGCAGGGAAAGAACCTCCAATAAAAACAGAAGAAATTGTCTGCATTAGCAAATTAAAAAAAAAAGGAAATTAGTTATTTCTACTGGTTCCTCATATTGTCACAGAAATGTTAACACACCCATTAAAAAAAAAGAGGGAAAAGTAAATCTAGCCCTGAAATGCATGGGCCAAATAAAGCATGACCTCTGTGTGTCTTCCACCTGATTTGGGGTGTGTGTGTGTGTGTGTGTGTGTGTGTGTGTGTGTGTCATCTACACACCCCCAAAGTGGCTACAAACCGCATTTAGGCCGTGTTTATGGAGCAAGAGCCGTAACTTTTAGGAGCGGATTAAATTTGCTCCTGCCAGCGGACTGCTTTGGACTGTGGCTACAGCCCTTTGGAAGTGGGCCATGTGCTTCGGCCCTTTGGCTAGGAACTGTAGCCATCTATTTGGTACATAAAATCTTATATAAAAACCGTGCTTATGTAGTTTTAAGTGATTTGGGGCAGTAAATATGTGAAAACTAGGTCTTAAATATTTATTCATAATTCTAAAACAAAAGATTCTAATCCATTTTTTTCAACTTTCCAGTTAAAAATGCTTCAGGGAGAATCCTCCCTCCACATTTTTTAGCTCTTCCTCCCAGATCTTCACATGTCTATGAGGTGTTAATTCTGGCTTTGAACTGCACCATTTCAAAGTGAAAAAGGAAGTTTTCACATGATAGAACATTCCTCTATTATATCAGAATATCAGGGAGGAGGCTTCTAGCCCAGCCGTCATAACATGTTAATATTCAAATTAATAAAGTGGTCATTTGGTGACTTTTTAAAATCCCTATTCTTTTGTTGGACAAATATTACTAAAGGAGTTGCATTTCCTCTACTTTTCATGAAAACAAGGTCTGACAAAGATACTTACATCTTAATTCTCTCTTCTATCCGTGCAGCATAAGTTTCACTATTTTCATCATCCCATTCTCTCCAAAGGAAGCCATCAAAAAACCTAAATGAGATGCACAATAACATGACCTTGATCTGTTACTTCAAAGTATCAAAGTATATTAGAAACATTAATTGTTAAGAGACTTAGAACTTAGTAGGAGAGAAAAAAGCGAGGAAAAGGGAAAGGGAATACTGTATAAAACTTCACAAACATGTTCTATAAGTACTTCTGTACAATACAGTCTAGAAGAATGCTTCTGCACAGGCTGCTTTCATTTTTAAAATCTTTTAACTTCTCAGTCATGCTGTCCTAGATATAGGATATTATTTCTTCACCATTCCTCTACTAAACCATCCTTTTGTGAGCAGTTTCTGCAAGATCTGTGCCAGTTAAAATATCCTTTATCCTTTTATAGTTGTGTTTTCATTTTGCTTTGATTTGCTATAGTAGATATCTTAATATGGTTAAATATACTGAAGCCATCAAGTTGTTCTGAAATATTCTTAATAAGTACTGTAATCATTTTCATTATTTCTGCCATGTTAAATAAACTCTTCCAAGACAGTCAGTGATCTCTGCAGGTGTCTCCCCATTTCTAGCTGCAGCAAGTGCTTCTGAATGTTTAGCTGTTCCACTGACTGATGGCACCAACTCCCAAAAGACTGTGAGCACAGCAGGTTAGAAAGCACTCAAAGCACATTTAATTCCTAGACAACTGTGCTAATGAACCTGTGGCCTTCCAGATGTATTGTGTATGTGTTGTTTCTGACTTATGGTGACTCTAAGTCAATCCTATGATAAGGTTTTCTTAGCAAGATTTTTTCAGTGCAGGAGGATTGTATGGGAGGAGGCGTCCCCTCAGGTAAGCTGGACCCATGCCATGTAGCTCTTTATAGGTAATGACCAACACCTTATACTGTGCCCGGAATCTAATAGCCAGCCAGTGTAGGGATTTTAAGATAGGTGTGATAGGTTCAAATTTTGAATTTCCTGTAACCAATCTGGCTGCCATATTTTGGACCAACTGCAGCTTCAGAACGAGGCATGAGGGTTGCCCCATGTAGAGCGCATTGCAGAAATTGAGACGAGAGGTTACCTGTGAATGTACAACCGTTTCTAGGTTTTCCTGTTCCAGGAAGGGCCGTAGCTGGCGAATCAGCCTAAGCTGGTAACAGGCACTCCTGGCTGTCGCATGCACCTGAGATGACCGCTGAAACGACGAGTCCAGGAGTACCCCTAAGCTACGAATACAGTCCTTTAGGGGAAGTGTGACCCCCATCCAGAACTGGAGAGCTTATCACCATTCCCGGATTAGAATTGTCTACAGCGAGTACCTCAGTTTTATTTGGATTCCGTTTAAGTCTATTTTCCCTCATCCAATCCATTACTGACCGCAGACAGTCATTCAGAGGGGAGATGCCATCCTTGGTCACCGAAGCAGTCCATGACACAGAGAAGCAAATTTGAGTGTACTGATAACACCCCGCCCCATGTCTCCGGATGATCTCACCCGGCGGCTTCATGTAAATGTTGAATAGCATTGGAGACAGTATCACGCATTGAGGGACACCCGATTTGAGTTCCCTCTTGGCCACATAACTGTCCCCAAGTGACACCATCTGGAACTTATCCGAGAGATAGAACCGGAACCACTGCAAAGCAGTGCCCCCGATTCCTAACCCTCTCAGGCGTTCCAGAAGGATACCATGGTTGATGGTATCGAAGGCCGCTGAGAGGTCCAAGAGCACCAACAGGGCCACACTTCCCCTGTCGATACACAGACGGAGATCATCGACCAAGGCGACCATGGTGGTCTCGACTCCGTATCCCGACCTGGAGCCAGTTTGAAATTAATTAAGGGCCAACATTTTGGCCCTTAATTAAAATCTTTATTACATTTGGTTATGTATCTGCATTTTTTTTAATTTTGGCACGTCCTTACTACCCTGTTCAATACCACATTTAAGAAAAAAAGCATACCTCACAATTTCCAAAGCCTTGGCTATATCCGACACTACAGTATCTTGCCCCTGTACAGGATAGATTTCCAAAAGAGGCACACAATAATCCATTTCTTCCAGAATATATTCAACTAAATGTCTTGGAATATTGGCAATATTAGAGGAGAAGGGCTCAGCAATACAGACGGAAACTTTGGAGTTGGAAGATAGATTCTGGGGCAGTTTGCAAGTAACCTAAAATGTAACAAAGAAATAAGCCATTATTATGTAAAGAGAAATAAAAAATGTGTGTTTGTCAGTATATTCAGAAATTTTATTTTTTTACTTAATACATATGAAAAACCAATTTATGGCATAAGACTATATTCAACATACACTGGCTGGGAGGTTGTAAGATATGAAAGAAGTTATGCTGCTGTTTCAGCAACTTAAGTCCCCCACAGGATTGCTTTGTTATACTGATAAAAACTGAAATGCTCCACTTTCTAAACACCAAATTATTCTATAAATGTTGTGGATTGGCTGACTTGCAAGGAACAGGAAGAATAGAAAAAACAATAGTGGAAAGCAACAGGGAGAAAAAGATACAATTAAGCCAATATAAACATCAAGCAAGGGAAATTGAATAAGAAATATTTATTATGGGATAAGTCACTTTGGTCCAAAACACACTGCAGAAACAATCCAGTCTGAGGACTCATTTCCACTTACTGTTTAATCCGACTCCAGATCCGGCTCTGCTCCGTGTCGGGAATTGTTTCCAAAAGGTCCCCAGTTCCCACTATAAAAGGGAGCTTTTTAATCCTGCTGTGAAACTGCTTTTTTTGGCAAGATTCTAATCCCCATTTGGGCCACTCATCATGTCAATCATCATGATGTCACAGCAGCCCGGACTGTGGGAAGGAAGGAAGGATGGAGGAGGAAGAAGAAGAGGACAGCAAAAGACAGCCTGGTGGAGTGGTTGGAGGAGTTCAACTCTCTGCTGAGCCATGGAAACCCACTGGGTGGCCTTGGGCAAGTCACGCTCTCTCAGCTTCAGGGGAAGAAGACAAGGGCCCACAACTTTCTCCCAGGCTGACCAGGCACATCCTCTTTTCCCAGGACATGTCCTCCTCCATCTCATCCTGGGAAGCCTGAGGTCTGACCTGGGAAACTGTCAGGGGGAGTGGAGAAGAGCAAGAGGAGGAGGACGAAGAGAAGCCTCAGGTGCAGCCAAGGAAACCAGTGAGGGCAGCACATTTTTCTTTTTTTAAAAAATAAAAAATAAAATTAATCGCAAAATCGGTTGAACGGTTCAGCAGCTACTTGCCCTTGCAAGTAGTTGCTTTGCCAATCTATCCGTTTTGTGATTAATTTTATTTTTTTAAAAAACGCCCAAAAAGACAGCACTGTGTGTGTGTCTGTGACATCTCTGGGGAGGGATAGCACACACCCCTCTGTCATTTGTCCCTCCCTCAGAAAAAGAATCGATTCTGATCTGGCATTCCCACTGTTGGGAATCACATCAGAACTGATGCTTTCCAAAAGAACCTCAAAATAACTGCTACCAAAAAAACCCTGGGGGTTTTGCACTTGCTCTGCTTTTTCCCCACTGGAATTGATGAAATGGGGATCAGAATCAATTTCCAGTGGGAACTAGGGGCATATAACTCGAATCAGGATTCTGAGCTTTTCATAGTGGGAACGACCCCTGAGATTATTTTAACTGCTCTGGCTTGGTGCTAGGGAATCCTGGGAACTGTAGTTGT
>NC_056525.1:121089693-121120409 GCF_019175285.1 Sceloporus undulatus
TTATTATTATTATTATTATTATTATTATTATTATTATTATTATTATTATTAACCTTTATTTATAAAGCGCTGTAAATTTACACATTATTGTGGCACCAGAGCTCCCTGATAGAGAAAACTAAATGTTTCACAAAACTACAATTGCCAGAATAATTCCCTAGCATTGAGCCAGGGCAGTTAAAATAGTCTCAAGCTGGATTATTTCTGCAGTGTGTTTAGGACCTTTGTTAGCATTACCAACTACTATTTCCTTCTGTGTGCTTACTATAATTGGCTCCTGCTTAATTTAGTCCAAGTGAGCAGGATTCCTCTGAATGTGATGGTGCATAACCTAGAAATAGGTAGGCGGTTTCAATCCCTGCTAGCCAGTCCTTAGTCTTAACTTTCTACTGCTATGATTCACTCCGCCAGCATAACCGCAAACAAAAAGTAAACAGGCAATGCTAGAAGGTGTAAACAAGAAAGCCAGCCCAAGTAAATAATTTTATTAGAAATAAAGACAGTTAAGATGGGGAAGGGTAGTAGTGATTGAACACTTTAAAAAAATCCAAAACCAGCATTATTGATCTGCCTAAATCTATGCTGAATAAAAGAGTTGCATCAGGGCCCCCTGTGGCAGTCAATAAGTGTCTTGTGCTGATCAAAGAAAATTCATAATGGGAATGTGGCATGTTTTAAACTGTTTGACTAAGGTGACCTTTGACTGAGAGCAGCCAGCTCTATCGCCAAAGGACAGAGATCCACCTGAACACAAACTGATCTCAGTAATAATAGTAAACCTTGATTTTGTTACCTCAACAAGCACACCAACATATGACACGGGGATTTCTTCAGAACTGGCAAAAAAAGGTTGTGGATTGGTCTCCCAGATGCCAAGCCATTTATTCTTCATCTTCATCTTTTCCAAAAGATATTTACTAATTGCCTGCTCAGCATCTTCTGCCTAGACAGAATAGAAGGGAGACATATACATTATCAAAATTACTCACTTTATTTTGTTTTATAAATGGCTATTTTTCAAAAACAAGACATCACTTTGTATTATTTTTCTCCAATGTAGGATTGATTCTTCTCAGACTGTCATATGGGCAAAACAGATGGGCAGGAAAAGGTGGCTTGAAACTGCTTTTCTGAAAGTTATCCAAGTCCCCTCCAACCACAGCACTGGCTCCCAAAGCGGCTGCACTGTGCATGTCATTACTGCACGCCGTGGCTTCAAGCTGTGCTACTGGATACTATACTTCCCCCCCCCCCATCCCTGCGCACAGTCACAGGAGCGAACCACTGGTGACTGCCATCCCATTGGATGTCCATCCCTATGAACCTGCACATGTTTGCAGTTTGATGTGGCAGCTAAAAAAGGCCAATGTGATTCTAGGTTGCATCAATAGAAGTATATTGGCTAGTTCAAGGAAACTAATAGTGCCAATAGTCCTGCCTCGGTCAGGCCTCACCTAGCATGCTGTGTCCACTTCTGGGCACCACAATTCAAAAAGGAGGTTGACAAACTAGAGTGTGTCGAGAAGAGTGAGAAAAATGGTGAAGGGTCTGGAAACCATGCCTTATAAACAGAGACTTAGGTAGCTGGGTATGTTTAGCCTGAAGAAGAGACTATTAAGATGTGATATGATAGCCTTATTTAAATATTTGAAGGGATGTCGTATTAAGGATGGAGCAAATATAATAATGATTTTGATTAAGGGTCAAAATATTTCAGGGAAATTGCAAACTCAGTTAATGTGTTTTTGGATGAATATTAGCTCAGGAGGGCATATGTTTTTCATAGTTCCTGCCATGTTTAGTTTAAACAAATCCCAGGTAAAAAGTGACGTGAAAGATCTCTGTTTGAAGCCTTGGAGATTTGTTTCCAGTCCAAGATGCAGAATTCACTGGGATAAATAGCTACATGATCTGACTTCATAAAAGGCTACTTCCTCTGTTCGTTCTAATGTTACAGAGCCCTAAAGTATTAAAAACCTAACAACTCGTATGATGGTTAGCTGACATCTGATCATCTTCTAGTACCATATATTTTAAATTCTTATTTGATAGTTTCTGGACAATGAAAAAATGCTATTAGGTATGGAACAATGGATGCAAGCTGCAGGAAAAGAGATTCCAGCTCAACATTAGCTTCACGACAGTAAGAGCTGTTCGACAGTGGAACAAACTCCCTGAGAGTGGTGGGCTCTCCTTCTTTGGAGATCTTTAAACAGAGGCTGGACGGCCATCTGACAGGAGTGCTTTGTGATTTACTGCATGGCAGGGGGTTGGACTGGATAGCCCTTGGTGTATCTTCCAACTCTATGATTCTATGGAGTTTATCACATGGGAGGAATTTCTCTTAATTTCGAATGAAAAGAAAGTGCGGCATGAGCTGGAGAGTCGCTGGGGAACAAAGGCAGGAGGAAGGATGTTGCCTAGAGCCGAGGAGATCAGATAACCATATGAATGAGTATTGGAACTCAGTGCAGAAACCAGAAAGAAGAAGTGACAAACTGGTCAAGGGTGCCCTCATGAGGATTAGGGTAGGTGGGTTAGTGTTGAGATGTTTGCAGTCTGCCAAGAAACCACTGTCTCTGTTCAACCCACTGCTGATGGACTGCAGTTTGCTGAAATATTCCAATTCTGCTGTTCTCTTTCCAATCTTCCTTTGTGGTTCTTTTGTTCAAGGAGCACTGTTTTGAGGTCTAAGGTGACATGCCAGGGAAGACTGAAGTGTCCTGCCATTGGTTTTTATGTATACCCATTCCTAAGGTCTGATTTAGGTCCATTGGGCAGGTACCAGCCTGCTTGCCCAATGTAGGGTGCTGAAGGGCATTGCTGACATAGTGTGGCATAAATTACATTGGAAGATGAGCAAGTGCAAGTCCTTCTGTCTCTCTAATATTGTGGGTGATGTCATTAGGGCCTGTGATGACTTTTCCTGAATAGATGTGTGGACAGAGTTGGTATCTGGGTTGAGGGCATCGCTGAGATGTATCATCAATGAACTACAACCTATTCTGGACAATAATGCTGCCTGTTACAGACTGCCAAAATAAAGCTGCTTCGGGTCTCTTTGGAGGTATGCTGTTTAAATGATGCATGCATCCTAAGAATCCGGAAACTGCACCAAAGCTGCACTCCAGTGCTTAGGAATGGAGTGTGGCTTTGGCACAACCTCCGGACTCTTAGGACCCATGCATCATTTAAATAGCATACCTCCAAAGAGACCCCAAGCAGCTTTATTTTGGCAGTCTGTAACAGGCCAGGGACTCTTAGTGATGGGTCTTTACTCTCGTACAGACAGTCCACAAGCCTCAACCAGTTACTTACGTACAGGAGGACACACAACACAGATGTGGACACAGGCAGAAAGGGCCATGGTAAGCAATGACAGCAGATGATGGTAGAAAAAGAAGTGGCTTGGGGCTCAAAAGCTGTGCGCTCCTGCAACAAATCCTACAGTATTCACCACTGTAACAAGCTGGCAATGCTTTTATCCCTGGGAACTATGTGTTCCTGTGTTTTTCTGTGCATAAGACGAAGCCATCCTATAATTCCAGATCTGCTCTTTATGGAGCTGTACTGCACAAATATTTTTACCCCCTTTAATTTCCATGAATAACGTCACTAAACTTTAGAGTCCAAAGCAGCTATGACCGAAAGAAAGCTTAAAAGGCCTACTTTTGGGGGCCACAGCACCAGGAATCATGTTTTTCTTTAAACAACTAATTTTTCCAAGCTCTAGGAAGAAGTAGGCAAATAAGGGTAAGGCGGGAGTCAACACCAGGGAACGCATATCCATTTCCCATGATGAGAAGAGACCCCCGAAAGCCCTCTCCTTTCTGCCCACTGTGACATGGGGTTCAAATAACATGTTTTGATGCCACCTCAACTGCCATGGCTCTGTCCTACAGACTCCTGTTATCCACACTGCAGAAATAATCTGGTGTGGCACCACTTTAACTGCCACGGCTCAGTGCTTCGGAATTCTGGAACGGTTGCTTGTTGCGGCTCCGCAGCCACGACAGACAATTCCCAGAATTCCATAGCAGTCCAAGTCTTACCACTTAGAGGCTGCTTAGTTTCAATAGGAAGTGGCATATAAATGAAGCTGCCATTGCTATTGGGATAAGCCCCAATAACAAATACCTTTCTATACCCCACTTAAACGCTCCCTAAGCGGTTTACAATGGCTTCATCCACACTGCAGAAATAATCCAGTTTGACATCACTTTAACTACCTGGCTCAGTGCTATCAAATCCTGGGGATTGTAGTTTGTTGTGGCACCAAAGCTCTCTGACAGAAAAGGCTAGATGTCTCAAAAACTACAATTCCCAGAAGTCCATAGTTTAGAGCCATAACAGTTAAAGTGGTGTCAAACTGGATTATTTCTGCAGTGTGGATACAGCCAATGTGTGTCAGCTAAACTGGCCCCACGAATGGTGGCTCCATGGGATGGGAGCCCAGCACTTAAAGTGCATTGTTTTCTACACCAACTGCCCAGCTTCAGTTCCTCTCCCCGCCACTAGGGGCGCACCTTGCAACCCTGGAGGAGGCGGTCGCAGTAGAGCTCCACTATCTCCCTCCCGCTCAGGGCTCCCAGGTAGGAAGGGAACTTTAGCGGCAGGGGCTGGGCTTCCTCCTCCTGCCTCCAGCTGGGCATTTGAGGCAGCCGCCTTCCCTCTGGAGACCCTCCTCCTCCTTCCTCCTGCTGCCTCTGGGGGGCGCTTGACGCCATCTCTGCCTCTGCAACCCCACTGAGCCTCCTCTGGTCCGTTACAGGGATTCATCCGCCAGCCGGAACTACTTAGCCAGGGTCAATGGCAGGGAAATCCGTTACAGCCTCAGAACGCCTCGTGATCAGCCCCGTCTCCCTCCGCGGCGAATATAAACCCAGCCAAAAATAGTCCCGTCATTAGTGCCTTGGAACTGCTGAGCCAGAGTCATTGGCTGAGCCTCCTCCTTTTCCAGGACATGTCCTCCATTTCAAACCTCTGCCCAGGAGGGATTGCCCAATGTCCACTGCTCTGAGCAGGACTAAGAAGCATGGCGTTTATTTTTAGCATTTATTGGGTCATTCTCCAACATTTTTCTGGAGTGTCCTGTAATTTATGGCGCCTTCTCCTCCTTTGTAGTTAGGCAGGGTTCCCACAGACAGCCTCCTTTTCCAGGACATGTCCTCCATTTCAGATTCCCATCCAGGAGGGATTTCCAAATGTCCTCCATTCTAAGCATGGCTATGAAGCACAAATATGCATTTATATGAGTGTGTTTAGTCATTTATATGAGTCCCTATGTTGGGAGAAATGTGGAATATAGGAAAATATAATAATAATAATTTAGCCTTTATGTGGCAATGTCCTACATTTCCCTCAGATGCCCTACATTTTGTGGTGCCTTGTCCTCCTTTGCGGTTAGGACAGAGTTCCCACAAACATCCTCCTTTTCCCAGGATGTTTCAACTTTCCATCCAGGAGGGATTTCCAAATGTCCTCCATTTTGAGCATGGCTATGAAACATGAATTTACATGTATATGAGTGTGTTTATGTGGCAATGTCCCACATTTTCTCAAGATGCCTACATTTAGCAGCGCCTTGTCCGCCTTTGCAGTTAGGACAGAGTGACCAGACGTCCTTTATTTCAGGACATATCCTCCATTTCAACCTTCTATCCCCAGGAGGGATTTCCAAATGTCCTTCATTTTGCGGTGCCTTGTCCCCCTTTGCTTTTAGGACATCTGGTCATCATGTGTCCAGCACATAATTAAAGCGAATTTCAGAGGTTTTACGCTACAGAGTTACAGATACTGAAGTATCTTTCCTAGTGGCTCAGGGGCCATTTTGCACACTACACAGTCAAACCTGGGTTTGGTGGTCTTGGAAAGTTACATGGTGGACTGTAGTCCCCAAAATCTGAACCATTGGCTGGGACGGTTCTGGAAGTTTGCAAAGACAAACCCCATCTGAATAAATGTTTCCAAGAAAACAGCATGATAGGAATTGCCTTCACCTCAGTTACAGTGGTGTGTGTTTATGGAGAGATCTCGAGTCATAGCACCTTTGAGGCTAACTGAAAGATAGAAGTTGGCAGCATGAGCTTTTGTCGACTTCGTAGATTCAGCCTGTGCTGGGCATGTTGTACTCCCCCTTAAGATGCAAGGTTGTGGCCATCATGACACATGTCTTATTTGTATCCTGGTTGGATACAAATCCAACCTCATCCTCTGTCTTTCTCACATACTATAGTTCCCAGGTTCCCTTGAGATGAGAGTATAGCCCTTAGACCAATATTAAACCAAGAATGGGAAAGCCATTGCCCTCCGGATGTTGTTGGATTGGAACACATATCATGGGTTAGGACTGATGGGAGCTGCAGTCCATCTGGAGGACCATACATAGTCTACCATTGCTGTAGAACTACCCTGACCTCTTTTCCTTGAAAGATTGAGAGTTCCTGCATGGCAGGAGGTTGGACTGGATGGCCCTTGTGGTCTCTTCCAATTCTATGATTCTATGATTAACATGTTCAGGAATTTCAACTGGTCTAAAGAGCAGTAGCCCAGATTGTCATTTGGCGTCTGCTACCACCTTTTATATCATTAGTTCTTGGATATATGTGTGTGTGTGTGTTTGTGTGAGTGGCAATTCCCTTAGATATACAAATAAAATTAAATTTGGACCCTGCATTCTGGAATTCTGTTTCTTGGAACTGATATACGTATAAAGATTTGATCCCTGCTTTTATCTGCCCAAAGCCCTTTCAGCAGCTTTAACTGGACTATCAAAATCCCCCTATTAAATAGTGGTTGTGGATGCGCTCTGGGACCTTTGCAACTTGGGTAACAAAGGGTTTGCAAGAGGACCACCATCCAGAACCAAGTGCTGACTACAGGTGCACTCCAGCACCTGGCACTGCGATGGCAGGGTCAACATGGCTTCTAAAGTCTTTACCCACCTGGTGTCTTCTCTAATGGGTGATGGTGCTTGGTGGGTTTGTTGTGCACAGGTTTCTCCAGCTGGAGAACTGAGTGTGTCCATATCTATGAGGTCAGACCATGGACACACCTCTTAATGTCATCTAGCTCATGCTTGATGCAGAGAAAACCAACCCCCCTACCACATTTAGTTTCCCCTGTTGCAGCCTTGTGCATATGGAAGGCAGCAGGTGTAGAAAAAACTACTATACATTGTCCATAGTAAAAAATTGTATTAAAATCTTATCTTTGTTTTTCAAAGGCTCAAAATCTAAGTTATCAGTAAACTATATTTCCTTTAGTAAAGATTTACGGTACTTTTGAATAAACATACACAGCAAGAAGAGTTGAAGTGAAGTTTCAGGTTTAGGATTCCCTCTGAAACAGTCCGCTTAGAACCAAATTGATTCTGGAGTGTGCCATGATCTTTTTCCAGTCTTCACCCCTTCAAATAAACAGTTATCCAAGAAAATGTTGTCAATCACAGAGAACATCACTGATTGGTCAAGGCTGATGTTGGATGTTTCACTGGTCAGGAAGGTTTAAAAACATTTTGCAGGTTTCAAGAATTTGTATAATCAAAACAATTCTTGAACCTCTGAGTTCTATAATTATGAAACAATAATAAGATCTACCAATTTATATTGGTAGTTTATATTGGTCTTCATCTTGTCTTGTATGGAAGGACTCAAAAATTTCATTTCTTTTCTTCATTTGCTCCAAACAGTTTTCTTCAATTTTCAACACCAAGTTGGTTTCTTTTGATTTCAACATAGAAATGATTAGCAAATATTGTTCTACAATCCGTGATAAGATAGCCAGTCCAGACTTATTAGCCAGCAATCTCATGGATGGCACAATGTCCATCTCATTTCAAGCACTCAGTTCTAGGAGACAACGGTCATACAGGACCATGCTGCACATGTCGCTGCTTAAAGTAAAGTGTAGGGACAGTTCTTTAGGCTTTCTAGTTTGGCTTTTACTTTGAGAACAAACTCCTCTGAGGCACTTGAGAGTGGCAGTCGGGGCGGGCCCATTGGTATCCCTGAAACCAAACTCATCACTGCTTTGATCTGTGGAACCCCAAATCCTATAAAAGTAAAAAGCACAAATACACTTCTTAAAGACAACACCTCCTCTTACATCATTTTCACAGTCAGTTATGCAAAACGACTGTATACTCACACACACACACACACACACATGATTTACCATCACGAAACTGCAAGCTCACAATAATTTTTATATTGCAGGGGTGAGGAAAATGTGTTCAAGTGTTGGTGGACTACAACTTCCAACAATCCTAACACAGCACAGCTAATGAAAGAAAGTGAGAACTGCAATCCAACAACAGCTGTTGGGTCACACATCCCACATCCCTAAATTTTTTCAAATGTGAAGATTTTCACGTTCATTTTCCTGTTTAAATCTCTATTATAGACCCATAAAAAGAGGTGGGAATGGTTTAGACTACTGATTTAGTTCATAGCAGTGCACAGATTCAGTCTATGGACTAATCAATTCATATTTGTGATGCCATAGTACAGGTATGCCTCAGTTAACAAAGGGGACATGACCTCTTTAACAGAGAATTTGATACCAGATGCAGAAATAACATAGAGAAAATAGGGATAGGTTGTTACACCACCACCACAAAAAGAGAGCATTCAATATGTTTCAGCAAAGCTTTCCTTCAAAACTAAGGCCCCATACAGACAGGCCAAAATAAAGCTGCTTTGGGTCACTTTGGAGGTACGCTGTTTAAATGATGCATGCATCCTAAGAGGCCAGAAGCTGTGCCAAAGCCATGCCCCAGTCCTAAGGATTGGAGCACAGGTTTGGCGCAGCTTTTGGCCTCTTAAGATGCCTGTATCATTTAAAAAGCATATCTCCAAAGTCATCCAAAGCAGCTTTATTTTGGCCTGTCTGTATGGGACCTAACATTATGTACAGTATATGGGAAATGAAACACCAGGTCAGGGAAGCCTTGCATAAGTAAAGCAAAACATTTTGGACCTTCTAGAGACCACTTCAAGGCTTCTTCCAAAAAGTATCCATGTGTGTGTGTGTGTGTGTGTGTGTGTGTGTCTAAAATTTATGATTTCTTAACATCCTGGGATTAGCTGGTGGTGCAGACCTATCTACTTTCCCCTTGTGCTGTTTACTCATGCTCAGTGAGGGATTCTGGAAGCACCTGTTGATTACTTTGCTTTTCATAGGCAGGTACACAAAGCTATAGTAGGAACAACTCGGGCAGAATCATATTCTTCCCCAACTCAAGCTTTATTGTATTGCTTACTGCAGAACACATAGCTGCAACCTGTTTTTCTCCAGCCTTTCTTTATCATCCTCCACATGCTGATGCTGCTAAAAAAAACCTTCCAGCTAGCCAGAGGACAAACAAGTAAGGGGACTTTGGTGGACATAAAAAGACTTTGTAAAGAGGAGCTTTTTTAAAAACAAAACAAAACAGAGACTTTGTTAACTGACGTATGCCTGTACTCCCAAAATTCAGAGGATGCTCATATCACACATGCTCATTGAGGAGGAATCAATATTGTTAAAATTTCAACCAATTCCACATTGATTTTTTTCATTAAAACATTGTTAATTTGCAGTTTACCTAAATTATATTTAAGTGAGCAAGCTATTACAAACAGTTACAGGACTCTGTGTGTGTGTGTGTATATATATATATATATATGAGATCCAATTTTAAATTGTATCCATATATATGGGAACGCAAAACATTCTAATAGCTCAAATGGATTGTACTCATTGTTTTCTTGTTAACAAGATGGTAGCTAAATTACACCTATGTAAATCAATTTTTAATTTGTAATGTTATTGATGTTATTGCTACAATAATCTCTCAATAAAAAATTAATTAGTATAAAAATGCATTTCAAAATGGAAGTCAGAGTCTGAATGAAAAGAAATCGGACTAGATTTCTTGAAATAACAGGATCAAGCTCCACAACAATGGGACAAAATATGTATCTGAGGAAAGTTTTACAAAAGAAAAAAGAGTTAGATGGTTGAATGGAGTCTTTCATAACATATGAGGGTGATTGAAACTGAAACTTGCACAGAATTCAGAATCACTTAATCCAGGAGGGGCAGAGAAACATTCAGTCTACTGTTGTACCTACCTTGTGCAATAACAAAGTAGAGGAAATCTTGAACACAGAACTAGGAAAGACAACATAAAATTATTAGTTAGTTTTTTAATATGACTTCTTTTGTTTAGGCTGTTGTAATACAGGGATTCTGATCCTAACAAGAGGGAAGATTTGAGATGGGAAGGGGTGCACGCATGCGCCACATTGCTCAGCCTTGTGAGAGTTACTTGGCTATATCTTGCCCTTAAGGGCCAGCATGGTGTAGTTGTTTAAGCACTGGACTATGACTCTGGAAACCACAGTTTGATTCCCACTCTGCCATGGAAACCCATTAGGTGACTGAGTAAGAAACCCTTTCTCAGTCTTGGAGGAAGGCAAAGGCAAGCCTGAACAAATCCTGCCAAGAACACTCCATGACAGGTTCACTGTAGGGTTGCCATAAGTAAAAAATGACTTGAAGGCACATAGCAGTCTTCTGCTTATATGTTTTTAGACATCTACATGAAGGTACTGAAATCACAGGGGGATTTGGAGAATGAAGTGTTATCACAATGCAGTTGAGGTTCAGCTCTCTCATCCTTTATGCCAAATTCATTGTAAATCTGTGTTTGGAGTCAGTAATGGATTAGATCCAGGCAAAAGCTGTACAGGAAGGTGGCATTCAGCCAGTTCTGGATGGTATCACACTCTGCCTAACAGATCAGGTTCACTCTGTGTGTGTGTGTGTGTGTGTGTGTGTGGTGGGGGAGGCTTATAACTCCAGTTGTGTCACAGAGTTCCTTTTAGCAGCTGCCACCATTCTTGGGCAGAGACAGCCTGGTTGTGGTTATCCAGATTTTAGTGATCTCCAGTTAGAAGACTGTGATATACTGCACATAGCATTGCTTTGGACCAAACTGCAATTACTTCAGGACACAGCTGCTAACTGGAACCAGGCACTGGAAGTTTATCTTGCCATTTCTTAAGTGTAGCTCATTGAGCTTTCAAGACCATTTTGAAGTCGTTTTAGTTTCAGATACAGTATCTTGGGGCCTGGAGGTCTGTGAACTCCATAATCACCCTGTCACTGTGCTAAGGCCTCAGTACAGGAGCCGGGGGAGAGCAGCCTGTAGCCCTTCAGATGTAGCAGGAATAAATAAATTCCATATAATGTTATTATTCACTGTAGTTTCAAAGTTCTTTTACAGAAATACTTGTAACTTACAGGGGATGCTATAAGCACTATATACAAAAAGGAGTGGGAAAATGTGTCCAGGCATCTTATGCTACACTGAGATCAGCATGAGTCAGAAACATTGTACCTGATATTTTTGTGCAGAATTAAGATCTCCACTGGCAAAAGCTTCCAGCAGTAAGTTGTTTGTCTTGCCAAAGTAGTTATATGTACTAAAAGACAACAAACCAACAAACAGAATTTAGCATTAAATAAATATCAGTACCATCATTAAAATTAGATTACAGCAAGCAGAGTACATCGTTCAAATCCTATCCTTCCAGTGTAGAAATTTCACACGCAGATACACAGAGGATACCCTAATGTTGTTACTCTACTAGATTCCCCCCCCCCACCAGCTCCCACCTACAGGATCTGTAAATTCAGACCAATAATTCTGTATTGGCATTCAGTTCTTAAGGAAGATTACAGGGACGCAATACTGTATCTGCCATTACTTGGATTGGCCCTAGGAAGTCCACACAGTTCTTATGTTTGTCAGAAAACACCTGTCTTGAAGGTCTGGTGCACTCACAAAATGTCTCTCTCTGCCTTTCCACACAAAGTTATTCATCCTAGTTGAAATTTATAATTATTGGTCTCCCTACCAACCCCAAACCAATTAGTGTTTCATCCTCACTAGCTGCAGGGAAAGAGGAGAAAGAAATACTTTCAACCCCATGTTTTAAAATATCCCCCCCCCAAAAAAAATCAGAAAAAGGGCCTCAAACCCCCTTGAAAATGATGAGGAGTAATGAAACATTTTGGACTATCAGAGCTACCAAAATGACAATGGTAGCAGTGTGGTGGAGACCCAACCACAAAGAGCAATAAACCAAGGGCACTGTTTTGGTGACAGGGAATAAGCTCCAGTCACCCAAAATATAACTTTCTGATGCTGTTGGGTACACTGCTGCAGGCTGCCAGAAAGAGCCCAAAAAGGCCCTCAAGTATGCTCACCCTTAACAACAGGCAGTATCTCCAGGTGATTCAAGAAACAACTTAATTTAAGACTAACTTATATACAAGACTCAAGCATGACCAATATATGTGTGTGATCCCCTCATTACAGAGCAATTACAATGTCCAGTCTATATTTGGTACCACCGAATGAGTTTAAAGAAGAAGAAAAACACACCACAAACTGTTATCAGAAGATGGGAAAGGAGCTTGAACATGCATACTTAAACCTGCCTTTATTCACAATAGTATTTACTCCAATTGCAGAGAACAGAAGGAAGGTGATGCAAAAAGTAGAACTACAGGCAACTGTAAAAACAGGTTGGGATTTGAAGAAAAAATTGGACAGATGCTAAACAAAGAAAGCCTGTATATTTCTCAAATTTAATTTCTCATAATTGACACTGAACTGCACAAATGAAAGGAGTGTGAGGCCAAATGCAGCAGCAGAAATACACGGGACAGAAATTCTCTTTACTATGGGAGATTTGGCACTACTGGAGTCACTCTGATCTATGTGAAAAAGATAGAAAGTAACTGACCTTCCAACTGCCCCTGTTGCTCCCATCACCAGCGCACTCAGGAGTTGCTACTTAGGGAAAAACAAGAAGGCTAGGTTTGATTTCCTTGTAGTTTGAATCCTATTAAGATATTCCAGTACAATCACTTGCAGAATATTTCCATTAGTTCACTTGATGTCATTATCAAGGCATACAGAAGACAGGAGAGGGGGAAATGATACTTTAGGGTTACTACTTCCAGAATATCTCAGCCAGTGGCCATGATGGTGCAGAGATTCTGGGAGCTCAAGTCCAAAAAGGTAATATTGCCTGCCTCCATAGGGAATCTTTGGAGATACAAAACCTTGTATACAGATGACTAGGAAATTGCCTCGGTCATTTCCCCTCCTATTTTCACTCCATTCACAACAGCTGTATGCATCTATCTCACCTCTTTCTTTGGGTTCTTCTTAACCCAACACTGCCTGAGGCTCCCCAGGACTAGCAGAGAAATGTCCTGTGTTGCTCTAATTACCAGATTGCAATTTTCACCTCCATTGATGGTAAGCTCCTCAAGTGGAACATGCCTCTAAATTTAGAACATACCTACTTCTTACTTGGTTGGGAAATGAAGTGGTAAGATCCAGTTAGCAAGGGATGTCCTTAGCGACTAACAGGAAGCCATCTTGTGGTTCCATTACAACAGTCCAGGCAGTTGGATTGTCTTTTAGACTAGGCCAGTGGGTTGGTTGACATGGAGGTCCTTCATCCCAAGACCCATGTACTTCTTCTGTTGAAAGAGTAGCATGGGGATCTTTGTTTCTCTTTGCAACAGAAGGCAATCATCATGTTATCTCCAAACAGCAATCTGAGATAACAAGGAGCGTCCTTGACGTTACTCTCCTCAATGGGGGGTGCAAGCGGAATGGGGATAAATAAATAAAAAATAAATAAAGTTTTTATTTATATCCCGCACCTTCCCACGATCAGGGCGGCTAACAGGAATCCCTGTTATCCCTGATCAGCCCTAATCTGCTCTATCTCTGATTAGAGGTAGTAAAAAGAATTTCCCCTGCCCCATTCATCTTCACAATGTAGAATATGTGCAAGGTGGGTAGAGAATTATACTGCTATATCTATGATTGAAAATAACAGTAAAAATTCCTTGTTCCCTTCCATTCCCAACTGGGAAGGCAAGCAAAGCAGGTTAGAATTCCCCGGGAGGCAAGACTTCAGGAAGGGGACGAGACATTCCCAGATCCTTTACAGGACAGGTTGAAAATACTCATGTGTTATATTGGGGCTGTAATCCTCTTGGTAATTTACACTGGGGTCACTGCAGCTTATGCTAGTATAAATACTTTTTCAGGCATTCTGCAAAGAGGTATGCTGGGTGCTGGGATGAGAAAGCAGAAATGCATCTGGTGTTGGCCGGCTGCCATTGCTCAGTCAGAGAAATGGGGGCAGACTTCCCAGAGCAAAAGAGACCAATGGCTGCTTTTTCTCCCATGGCTGCTCAGTGGCAGCTGGATTATACCATGTTACAGCTCTGCCCAATGGTCAGTGATTGATCATCAGGAGATAGGGTAAAGGTGGCTTGGTATTGTCTGGCTGCCATTGCATAGTGAAAAAGAAGGAGCGGCTATAATCTTCCAGGTGTCTAGTGTGATTAGGCTGGTAGAACTTTATGTTCCTCTAAGCAGTGAATATGATCTTAGTCTTAGCCTACAGTAATTGCGGTATATCTCCTTGCATTTGCTGCATATTACTCTTATAGAAAGGCTTACCTCATCCACACCATAGAGAAGTGAAAATTGGCCTTTATCATTTTTCTTTGCACACTGTCCAAAATCCAAGAGGTCTGTGTCACTGAACTTCACCCCCTTAAAGCTGGGGATATGCTCTATCATCCCATCTAGCAGCTCGTTGACGCAAACTGCATTGAAAGGGCCACAATGACAACATTTGAATAATCCAGATTTCCTCAGGAAAGTACACATACCATTGCTCGCAAACATTATGGCATAGAAGTCGCAAATCTATTCTGCAAAACCTGGCAAGATACCCCAGAAAGTCCATTTCCCATGGTTATGGGAGGCAATGAATTCCATGAAAACAACACATTATAAGAAATAGACTTTAAAATATACAGTATTGTCAATTTAAATTAGAATATTTTTCCCCTCTTGCTTCAGATCAAGATTTCTGGGAATTATAGTCCCTGAACAGGACAAAGGAAGCCAATTTGTATTCTCAACATCCCCAGGCTACAATTTCTAAGATTATTTGGTGGAATTATGAAGTTACAACTAATTCAAAATTGGTATATAAGTTGTAGACAGACCAGGAAAATAAAGTCACAGTAATTCTGGCAAAGGTAAAAGTATGAAAAACAGAAGTGTATTAGTTATTTACCAATATTATTTCCACATTAATTCCATATATGAAACTAGTCACTACTGTCTCCCCCAGACACAGCTCTGCTGGAATAATTATTTATTAATATTTTAGAAGTCTCTGCCTCATAAGTTTTGAGTCTGGCCTGACCACCCCTTATGTAAGTCCTATGTAAGTTTACTCAGAAGTCAGCCTTGCAGAATTAAACTGGGCTTACTTAGAAGTAAGTATGCCCACAACTGTAGACTTCAAACAAGACTGCCTAGTCATAGGCTGAAGGTAGGCAATAGTGTTAATAGGCTGGGTCTGGGGGTGACAGTAGCCAGATCTCTTGGGAACCTCATATATGTCAACTTCACCATTGTGAGAGCCAAAGTAGAGATAAAGTAGGTGCTCAGAACACATGACTCCTCACAAGCCACTCACTGCAAAGGAACTACTTGAATGCTACCAGGTTTCAGTGTAAATGAAATGGTGACTAAAGAGTTGACTTGGCAGAGAACAAGACAATGAAAAGCAAAGGGAGACAGGAACTACAGAGCTATTCCATTGTCTCTGCTGAAAGACAATCCATTTTTGACCATTCCTTAACTGGCACCTAGCAGCAGTCATTTCAGTCGACTATCTGAATTGCAGTCCAGTTGCTTACTGTAAGAGCTGTAACTTGAACTTATTTTTTTCCTCTTCCCTCATCATCCTATTCCTTGTGTTTCTTATCTTAAAGTTAGACTCTAAGCCCAAAGGCAGGCACTCTCATGCTATTTATCTCTGTAAGTTGCTCAGCTGGCTTTGATGGCTAGAAATACCTCATACAAATGAATATAAATGTAACAAACAAGTAAAAGCAGAACAGTCTGGTTTTGGCATTTCTCTAAGATTAACTAGGATGGTCTGGATGAGAACTTACTTTTTATATCAGTTAGGCGAGGGATGTGGTAATAATAGAATGGGATACCAGGAGCTTGAGATGCAACTTCCCGCAAGAAGGCGACTAGTCCATCTGAAAGAGAGAAGGCAAGGAAATCAACTGGTTTCAGGAGGTCACCAAGTATAAATAGATGATTGGAGGTGGGGAAATTCATCATGCTCATCTTGCAGAATTTAAGAAGCTATGGGAGGCATATCTTCTGCTCTAGAATTCTTGTTTAATCACTCCACTGGTATCCAAACTTTCACAAGGCATTGCCTATTCACTCCCAAGGAAAATGCATAAACTGTAATAGCTAGAAATATAATTTTTTTATTAAATCAAAGCAGAGATTTTCAGAAAATAGAATTTGCACCTAATATGATGTTCTTCAGCTTGTCTACACTGTCATGGAATAAGCAGAACCCTACCTCTGAGATCTGAAGAGGGTAATTGAGGAGGTGATGACAAAATATGATTTTTGCATCAATTATCAGAAACTGTCCATGCACCATGAGGTTTTATGGTCATGTGCAGATACAATCTGGCATGTTAGTCCTGAAAGCCTACCTATCCTATGGCTGAAAAGGGGAAAAAATAATTAAGTAGGACTAAGTGAAGTACTAACCTTTATTCACTGATTTGAAGAAGGAAGGGGCAATGACTGCTATGCCGTCCACTCCTATATCTGCCGCATGCCTGGCCTGAAATTAGTGGAATGGAAAGAAATCAAAACATACAGTATATTTATGGCGGTAAAGGCCTCTGTCATGATAGTGCTCCACAAAAGGAATCAAGTGACTTATACTAGACCAGATACTGATGACACAAATGTGTAAACTTTTGAATATCACAGAACACTTGTACAGTCCTAAATAAACATGTTTAAATATTAACTGTTCATCCATTTCTTTTATTCTTATGTCCCAAAGCACTGCCCACCTGTTTTTTTTTGTTGTATTCTGCTGTTTCACAAATACAGTCTGAGCAAACAATACACATTTCCATTACTAAAACTGTTTTCACAGGGCTGTTGGCAGGTTTTCCTACAGTTCAAGTATGTGGGGAGACCGAAAGAATATTACCAGGGAAAATCACAGCCTCTGGATCATGCTATTGCAGAACTTGTATATATCAGTGGCATCCTGAGGAGTGCGGCTGCTAGGGAGTGGGATCAAAAGGCTATGCTCATCCCTTTCCTTTTGCCACTGTGGTGGCAGCCTTCCCATGAGGACACTGCCACTGCCTCCATGGGGAATCAGGACTGGGCACGCTCTGCCTTGTTGCTTGTCATGGTGGTGTCATCCTCTTCATGTGGAGACCACCGCCCCGGTAGCAAAGGAAAAGGGGTGAGCACACTCATCCCTCCCCCCCAGTGGGAGGACAGCCATATCAGGGGACACCCCTCTTATGGAGTGTCACCTGGTGCAGGCCACACCACCACACCTCTCCTAGTGACTCCACTGGCATATATTACTTTTGGTGGTTATAACTCCCAGAATCTGGGGAAATCTGGGATTTGCAGTGCAAAAGAAATATTTCCAAACTCTGTGGCTTGAGGATCTTTCCATGTGGCTCCCATGCATGTATTTTGAATTATGTGAACTGATCCAGGGGAGAGCCAGTTGGCAGGCAAACAGTTCTGTGGTAGAAGGACTTAGATTTTTCAGTCAATTCCCTTTTCATTCTTAACATTAGGGCCTCTTCTTACATCAGCCTCTCCTGTATTTAAGTCTGAGCAGTGCTGCTCCCTCTGCATCCCTGCCCTTGTGCTCCCACCCCCATTCTGCTTGAACCAGTGAGAAGGCAAGCCCATGATCCTCAATCTTCCCGCCAGCCTAGATAAAAAGGAGGAGGGGGGATAGAGGACAGGACATGGCAGGTAGTGGCAGGGGAAGAATAGGAAGAAGATAAGGGAGGAGAAAGGAGAACAAGAGGAGGATGGGGCATGGCAAGTGCAGCGGGGATGAAGGAGGAGGAGGAAGGAAGAGGAAGAGTAGGAGGGAAACGGTGGCGGGAATAGAGGAGGGTTTTAGCAATGCTGGAGACAACTAACAATTTTAGGAAGATCTGAAGGGATTTGAGGATACACACACACACACACACAGAGAGAGTATGAGTGTTTTTGACTCAGGGTGACCAGACTTGGTCCTTGCTTTCCTGGACCTATTCTCTCTTTCAGACTTCTGTCCAGGAAGAATTTCAAAACGTCTTCCATTTTGAGCAGGGCTGAGAAGCATGGATTGGCTTTATATCTATGTGGGTGTTTTTAGCTCAGGGTGACCAAACTTGGTCCTCCTCCTTTTCAGGAGGAATTCCAAAAGGTCCTCCATTTTGAGCAGAGCTGAGAAGGATGGATTTAATATTTATATGAGTGGCTTTTGTTTGTTTATGTGTTTTGAGTTTTTATTTATTCAGGTCCTTCATTTTTTCCTTGAGTGTTTTTTCCCCTGGAAGTCTCGCACTCTTGAAGTCCTGTCTCTGGAAGTCCGTCACCTCAACCCACCCCTGCCCCAGCACCGAGTGACACCTGGTGTGGGAACGCCACTGAGTTTGAGCATTCGATCTCTAAAAGGTTTGCCATCATTGCCCTATGCAAAAATAAAAGCCACCTCAAGGAAAAAAATTAGCATATAGACTCACCAGTCCCTTTGATTCTGGTAAACTCAATGCTCCAACATGAACTATCACATGATCAAGTCTGCCGAAAAAGGAAAATAATTATGGTTTTGATTGGCAGATAGTGAAACATGTGGCAGGAGTGGTCATAATACTGGCAGCATTACTGACACATTTCAAAGTGCTTGTTTTATAGCATGTAGCCTCCTGTTTGTCAGGGTCAGGTATGCCACTAGACCGAAACTCATGTAATTGAGCCGGAGCAGGATGGATCTATTACACTCTTATGCAGCTGTGTTTGTGAATGCATGAACTTAATAGAAAAGTTGTTTGAGGGCAATTGAGAATGAATGAAGCACTGCAGCACTGGTACTTAACTCCCTCCTCACCAACCTTTTTTTCACTACAAATCACCCTTTCAGCAGTTTCCAGCCCCACAGAATTGCCATCTGTAACATGCATTTCATGGAGACTTGGCGCAAAGAAAGACTTGTGGTGCTCTAGCACCTCCCCTAGTTGCTTTCAAGTCACCCCTCCCAATTTAGTTGAAAGGGGATGGAATTTAACATGCAGTTAGATCAGCCTTCCATAATCTGGTGTTCTCCAGATGTGTTGGACTACAACTCCCATCATTCCCAGTTAGCATCATTAATGCTGAAATGTAGGAAATAAACCTATGGAATGCTGTGGCAGTGACCCATGGCTAGCAGCAATTAATATTTTGGACTACATTCATTGATAAAAAGTATCAGGTAAATATACATTTAGGTAAAAAAATAAATCAAAAAGAGGAAGATTAATCATAAAATGGAAAACGTAACAAAGGAAACAGTTTTTTAACCCAGATTTCAAACATTTGTAGGTCAAATGGAAGTGCATATCACATCTTCCTTTCTGATTTTTGCAAGGTGCCACAGCCTCTTCTTTGAAACATCACGTGAATCAATAAAAAAAATATCAAGATAGCATCTGTTTCAGAAGTTTTGTGTCCTGAAAGACACCAAATATTGGGATATATAATTATGTGGTGTAATCACAGGCTCCTTAGCTTTATGAGCAGAGCAGACTCTTGAGCTTTACTTCTCACACCAGAGTCTTCCTTTAGTCTCTGGGCCAAAGTGATGGCAGATGAAGAGTCTGTCCTGCAAGGTCAACATTCTCCCCTGTCCCACGTGCTCTCCCTCTTTTCCTCCCATTTTTCAGCCTACAGGAAATAATTTTAGGAAAAAAAGATAGAATGTGTTTAAATAAGTAATCACTTCCTGTTTTCCTTCTTCTGTGAACAATGGGAACGAACCGAGAATCAGTTAATGACTAAGCTAGACATTAACAGTGGTTCCAGGAAAGATTCTGTCACAAATTTCCGCTTCTCTCTCCTTTACAGAATTTTAAGGGGACTTCAGACAACACCATCCTCTCTCTACTCATAGCTAGGAACCCAAGTGCAAAATAGGTCGGGGTCCCAAAAGAAGAGAGGACAGCAATCATAGTTTCTCATTGCCAATTACATCTTCAGAAATTCCCTCTTTTGCACAAAGAGCCTTGTTCTTCTTTGAATGTGACCAGCTTACTAATAATCCTCCCTTTTCTACCACTGCACTTCTCTTTTCTCTCACCATGGAAAATCTGTTATGGAGAAAAAGAAGGTATAGTTGCACAACATCTTGTGTAAGAAACCCTCTATCTGGAAATATTCTGACTTATACGCAACACTTGAAGGTGAAGAGGGAAGGCAGGTGGGAACTGAGAATACAGACTGCACAATGTGTCTTTGCTTAGACAGGCCATTTTTGAATTACATGTTTTGCAAAATACAGCAATTATTCTCCTAGAGTTACTCACTTATCTTTGCCCTGGGCCACCCATTCCTCCGCCAGCTGTTTCCTCTCCTGAATGCTCAGCGACAGGCCTTCCCCTGTGGTTCCATTCACTGTTACCAAAGTTTTTTAAAAAGTATTTAACATGCACTGGAAGGACAGAATAATTTTTTTCAGTTTAGATGAAAAACTTCTTCACATCTTATTGCCTGCCAAGATACACATCATAGAACACAGCAAATCTAATTTTAATTTTTGGAAGAAGCATCAGAGAGACCCATTTGGCTAATTCCTTTGACTTTTTCAGGTGGCCAATTAAGACACTTTTAATCCAAGTCTTTCCATTATCTGGAAGTTTGGTAATATTAACTACTAAGACCTGGGGTGTAATCATTTTTTGTCAAGTGACTTTGTAATTTGGATGTCTTTGTTCTATTTTTATTATTCATTCTTGTGTCTGGTAGACTACGTAGGATAGAAAAATGATGATATTCCCTGGAAAATGATTAACCATCCATTATGAAGCCAAGCCCTCCCTCCAGTCCATCTGCCTTGGTCCAGGCCTTGGAGGTAGAGAGGAACTGCTGGACCTAGAATCATAGAATCATAGAATCATAGAATCATAGAGTTGGAAGAGACCACAGGGGCCATCCAGTCCAACCCCCTGCTATGCAGGAAATCACAATCAAAGCATCCCCGACAGATGGCCATCCAGCCTCTGCTTGAAGACCTCCAAGGAAGGAGACTCCACTACACTCCGAGGGAGTTTGTTCCACTGTCGAACAGCCCTTACTGTCAGGAAGTTCCTCCTAATATTGAGGTGGAATCTCTTTTCCTGCAGTTTGCATCCATTGCTTCGGGTCCTAGTCTCTGGAGCAGCAGAAAACAAGCTTGCTCCCTCCTCAATATGACATCCCTTCAAATATTTGAACAGGGCTATCATATCACCTCTTAACCTTCTTTTCTCCAGGCTAAACATCCCCAGCTCCCTAAGTCGTTCCTCATAGGGCATGGTTTCTAGACCTTTTACCATTTTAGTCGCCCTCCTTTGGACACGCTCCAGTTTCTCAATGTCCTTCTTACCCTTTCCCTCCACCACTCTCTTCTCCTTCTGTGTCATGTCTTTTTAGATTGTAAGCCCGAGGGCAGGGAACCGTCTAACTAAAAAGATTGCATGTACAGCGCTGTTTAAATTTACAGCGCTTCATAAATAAAGGTTAATAATAATAATAATGATATGAATCAACAAAGCATTGCTGGCTTTACCAACAATTGAAGAATGTAATGTCATTAAAAATGATAATTTCTTAATATGTTGCTGAAAGACTTTAAGGGGAATTGAGCTCTTCTCCTAAGCTGCTATCTGTCCGGATTTCTTAAGGCTGGGAACACTTTCCGCATGGCATGTGTGTATGTCATGGAATCCTTGCATATTTCACCAAGTCCAAGGGCATGGACCTAAGTGCACATTCAGTTTGTGCCTGACCTTTTGTCTGACCGCACTGTTGGGCCACTTGATCCAAGAAGAGTTGATCTAAGTTAGCTCACAGTACTTTGCAATATCTGCAAGATGAAAGATAGTGATGGACAAGTTATTTCCAGGAATGCTTGTCTGCTATTATTGGATTTATTAAGGCACCTTCCAAACAACAATTAATAAGCCCATGCTACAGACCTATATGACTTTTATGCCGGTGAAATAGTTGTGGCTTCCTCAAAGTCTTCTGGAATTAGTGGCGGGATACAGACCAGCAAAATGTAGCATGGTGGCAGCGGCAGTAGGGTTAGAGAGCGCTCACCATTCAGGCGCTCCCTAACCCTAGTACATACTAGGGTTAGCCTAGTATGTACTGGTGGCGGCAAAATGGCGGCACCCTATCTACACGGGCGCCGCCATTTTGACACGACGGATGCTTAGCGTCCGCATGTCCCGGCATCATTGTGATGCCACAAGTGCGCCATTGGCGCATTGCAGCGTTACAAATGCGCTGCAAGAAGAACCCGCTTTTTAAGGGTTCTTTCTGTTCCGTGATGGAGCCGCATGGTTTGTCCGCTGCAGCTCCCTCACGGAGCATAGCAAGGTGCCGGCGGTCTGTATCCCACCATAGTCTGGTGAGGGGCTTAAAATCTTCTGCAACCCGATTTCTGTATCCCCTTACAGGAATATGTTTCGGGTTTTACTTGGGTGAGAAATCAAGTATAAAACTAGGATTCAGCTGAAGATCAGCAACAGCTCTGGAGGTCTTGGGCATGATGTTTCCAGCGGGTTCCCCTTTCTCTCTAAGGGGGTCTATCTATGTGTTTCTGTCCTCACTGTTTCAATGATTTCACCCCTCTCTCTGGATTCAGCCTTTACAACCATCCAGAAGAAGAGCCTAAAGCATGTGAACGATATGGCACTGTTTCCTCAGTTTTGTGGACCCTCACAGGTGTCCAACTAGGCAGACCCCTATCACAGATATGTCCAATCATTCAGAGTCTACAGCCACCTTCTTGAACAGCTTTACCAGCTGCCAACTCATTCCCTAGCTCAGAGTCAAAAAGCTCTTGTCAATTCCTGAAGCAATAAATGACTTGGAACCTGAAGAGATGCCTTCTTCTTCTTCTGAGTCTGTCCATCAGTTAAGGTCACTTTCAGAAGCCCTCCATTAGGTGCCTCCACCATCAGAGATTAGATAGTGGCTACAAAATAGAGGTTTTCTATTTTCATTCATGGTGTAATATCTTTGGAATGTCTTCTTGAGTCACACTTGGCTACTGATACCACCTTTCATGCTTTCTGGCATAATGTAAAGCATGGATTAGATGGGGTTACACTCCCCCTGAAAACTCAGGTTCATAGTTTGGGGGTACTTCTGGATTTAGTATTGAGCCAGGAAGCCCAGGTATCAATGGTGACAAGGAGTGCCTTTGCACAGCTAAAACTTGTGCACCAACTTCACCTGCTGCTGCAGAAGTTAGACCTGGCCATGGTGGTACATGCCTTGGTTACATCCCGTTTTGATTACTGTAATGCGTTCTATGAGGGGCTGCCTTTGAAAAGTGCTCAAAAACTTTAGCTGTTCCAAAGAGCTGCAGCCAGGTTGTTAACTGGAGCTGGCTAAAGGGAGCATATAACTCCCTTGTTGCAATAGCTTAGTTGGTTGTCAGTCCGTTTCCAGGCACAATTCAAAGTGCTGGGTTTGACCTACAAAGCCCTAAACAGCTTGGGTCCAGGCTATTTGAAGAACCATATCTCCCTGTACGAGCCCACCAGTATACTGAGATCATTGAAAGAGGCCCTTCTCTCTGTCCTATTACCCTCTCAGGCGCGTTTGGTGGGAACAAGAGAGAGGGCCTTCTCAGTGGCTGCTCCCAGGCTTTGGAGCTTCCTCCCTAGAGAGGCCAGGATGGGTCCATCACTGCTGTACTTCCGACAGCAGATGATTTTATGAGCCAGGCCTTCGCATGACATGGATGCTGCTTTGTTTTTGTTTTAAAGAGTTTTAAATTTTAATAATGTAATGTTTTTAATTGTTTTTTAAGCTTTGTATTTTTAATGTTTTATACTGTTTTAACTTGTACGGTTTAAGATTTGTTAGCTGCCTTGAGTCCCTGTACTGGGAGGAAGGCAGGATATAAATAAACAGAATAATAATAATAATAATAATAATAATAATAATAATAATGGTTGTCTGGGACTAGAGTGGTTTATAGCACTTTAGAAGGATAAATGATTGCAAAGTTTGAGTACCATTTACTACTCAGTAAATAGTACAACCACTTCATTGTATATGTAATCTACTGAGTATACGATTGACTGTGTTTACAATATTCCTTCAAACCATTAATTATTGCTTAATAAACCACTGAGCTTATTCACTCCCTTTTTAGGCATTCTTCATGGAAAAAAAACAAGAGGGTTTTGTGCAAAGTCAAAACCCTTGATTATCTTTATTGCACCCAAACAACCCAATATTGCAAGCCATCCTTAAAGCAGGGTTGGTGGCTTATAGTTGGTTTCTTTGGGTGCTAGGATCTGAGGTTCAGACATCACATAAAAGTCTTCTTTTCCCAGTGTTAGTTTACCCACTCATGAAAAGGGGGAGGGGGGCGCTAAAATGGGAGTAAGTAGACAGCATGTACCAGCACACTGTTTATTAACATTCCAGTTTATTAAGTCATTGATGTGTTGTGTACCCATTTCTGAGCAAGAAAAGTTTAAAGACTATTTGTACCGAAGCAAATGGAATTCCTTAGAGAACATGTTATAAGCAACATCTTACCAAATACATTTTTAACGCCTTGCTCATTTATCAGGTAGTCAACATACTGGCCAATCACAGAGAAGTTAATTTCCCTGAAAGAAAGGAATGCAAGATATAAGAAAATTGTTCTTGTAAGTAACATCTTACAAATTGAACTTGAGATGCAGAGCTATCTTTCCTTGTTCTACCACCGATACAAAGCACAAAGTAATTTGGGAAAGCTCCAATTGGCTTCTAATAGCCCTCTCAATATATTAATGAAAGTAAAAAGACTTTATAAAAACAAGCCAATACTTATTCAAATTAAGCAATATTTTTTTTTTCTAATTTTGATTTGATCTTTTGAGATTTTGTGGCACTTCAGATCTGATGCAAAGATTTCTTAGAGCTTGGATTAAAAAAAAACCTCTAAAATCCCCCCAGTCCCTATGCTGGTTGTCGGATACTGTACTGGGAGCTATAACATTTCCAAGCTCCTTGAGGAAAGCAGTTCTTCCATACTGGCTCTCCCATTCATTGGTGTTTACAACATTTATAAAAAACTAGACAAGGCAGTAGGAAAAGTAAGCCTTTACTATTGTTTTGTAGGAACAGACAGATCACTTTTTCCCTTAAGAAGGTGAAAGGAGTATGATGATAAGAAGACTTTGCCCATTGTAGTGTTCACATTCATATCACACTACAGTCAGCCCTGCATATTTGCGGTTTTGATTATTCACGGATTTGATTCATATGTTCTCTTTAGAAATCTCTAGGTCCTCCAGTGTGAGTCTATGGTCAACTTCTACCAAAAGTCACACTGGAGGACAGAAAGATTCCTAGAGAGAACACTTCTCTAGGCATCTGTAGGTCCTCTAGTGCAATTCTATGGTCAACGTCTGGCAGATGTTGACCACTGAGTTACCCTGGAGGACCTAGAGATTCCTAGAGAGGTGTTCTCTCAAGTAAAAACAAGTGTATTTTTATTTGCTTTTTTCCAATTTCACGGTGACCATGTGCCCCTAATCCCAGCGAATGTAGAGGGTCCGCTGTACGATCGTTTCTGCTCACCAGTTTTCCTAGGTGTCAGACAAAACAAGAAACAAAAGCAAGACAAAAGAAAAGTCGACCACTACACAAAAAAGTAACACTATCTTCAACAGCCAAACAAATCCTACCAAGCTATCTCTAACACTTCATTGTAGTCCAGCTCTCCATATTTCATATGGCAGGGAAGCTTTCTAACTATAGGCTTATTACTGAGCAATAGGAAAACACTTTCCTAATGGTGTCACCAGGTTTTGTCATCAGCTGAGGAATACAAAACTCCATTTTCTGAGGGCTTATTGGCACTTCATATTGGGCAAAAGCAAACTAAATGAGGAAGCCTTTCTGTTTTTCCATTTCTCATTTAGTGTCAATTGGGAAGACATTCTCACACCCAGCCAACTTCTTTTCCATGTGCATTTCATGTGCGTTTACATATAAAAATGCCCTGGTCCAAATGATTACCTCATATTTTTTTCTGCTCCAAAGTTACCTTGCAGTTCATAGTGAGAACATGGAATTGTCAGTAAGCTTTGTACCACTTGCTGACTGAAGCAATCTAGCAGAAAGATACTTATTTAAAGACATATTTTTGAGAAGCTCAAAAACATTGCTATTTTCTTCCCCAACAGATGCAGGAGCTGCCCCTTTCAGTATTGTGCAAGGCCTCCGGAACAAGAGGCAGACAGTACAGGAATCAGAATGAATGTGCTTTTTGTTAATCAGGAACAGGAACAGTTATCTCTGTGGTGCGTTTCAGCTGCAGAACAACCTTGTTCTTGTGCAATCTACTTTTTTCTTTCGTTGATAGAATCCTCATGGTCCACTGATTGGTTTTAGGTTTAACATGCAAACGATTCTGAGTATACACCCTTAACAGTTAAGGTTTATCTAATCTGTATTCAGTAGCTCTCAACATTTATGCTTGCTTAAGAAAAGATCCTTACAGCAAGGGTGGGAATTATGCAACCCAGATATGTTGTAGACTGAAGCTTCCAGCATTCCTCATCACTAGCTATGCTGGGTAGGTCAGCTGAGCACAGTAACATCTAGGAAACTGCATCATTCCCAACACTGCTTTACAGTCTCAGGCCAAAGTCAACTTTGTCCAATATGCTTTAATATACCATTCACTGAAGGATACAGTCGGCCCTGAATATCCATGGATTCTTTATCTATGGATTTAACCATCCATGATTTGAAAATATTCCAAAAAACATAAATTCCAAAAAGCAAACCTTTCTTTCCCCATTTTATATAAGAGACACAATTTTACTATACCACTGTATTTAATGGGATTTGAGCATCCACAGGTTTTGATATCCACAGGGATCATGGAACTAAACCCCAGTGGATACCAGGGGTCCACTGTAGTTTGAAAGAAATTTGTGATGTGGTTTGCTCTTCACAACCAGGGAAGGGGACTAAAAATCTTGCTGGTATTTGGAGTCAGTGGGCATACAGATCAGTTAAACCGCTCAGTTTCAAAAGCTACATTAGGCCCGGAGTCAACTGGTTCCTGTTTAAGAAACATGAATCCAAAGCCCCTTGAATGGATGACTAATTCTGTGGCTCTTTGGAATCTGGGTTGAATTATTAATGTTATCCATGTGCATGAAAACCTACACAGAGACACTGAGTTCTTCCAATGACTCTCTCTCTCTCTCTCTCTCTCTCTCTCTCTCTCATTTGAACACACTACATATATCTATTATTGGTTTTTTAGATATTATATGTGAAACCTACTGGGTGATATTATATGTGAAACCTACTGGGTGGTCTTGGGCAAGTCACACTCTGTAAACCTTAGAGGTAAACTCTGGCTAATCTTCTCTGAATAAATCTTGCTGAGAAAACCCTATGACAGGGCAGTCCTAAGTCCAGGTCGACCTGAAGGAACATAACAAGTGTGTGGAGGCGTATGTGTGTAGCAGTGTATGTCAAAACCCTGCTCCGAGAAACTTAGAACCATGTTGGTAACATCTAAAAGAACTGGTTAATAATTGCCATTTTGAAAGCCACTTTAACTTTGTTTTAAAGAGATTTGCCTATTGGTGATGAAGGAAATGATAGCCTGACTTTCATTTCAATGTTATTAACTTCTGAGCCCACCAAACACCACTGCCATTGTTTAAGGGCCAAGGTAATATTTACCCATCCTGAGTCATCGGAGTGATGGTGGCTGCCACAAGGCCCTGAAGCTTCTTTTGGGGTGCCATGAAGCAACTGGGGCGACCTGCTTGAGACAAAAAAAATACGTGTTAAATAACTTCAGTTAATAATAAAGCCTTGCAGACAAAGTCCACAACAACCAAAATATCTAAGTCTTTCAAGCAGAATGCTTAGCTGTTACAATCATTCATTGGAACCAATTTTTATTAAGCACTTTCAAGTCATTTCCAATTGATGGAGACCCTAAGAGGAACCTATCACAATGTTTTCTTGGCAAGATTTGTTCCAAGGGAGTTTGCTCTTGCATTCCTCTGAGGCGGACAGAGTATGACTTGCCAAAGGTCACCCAGTGTGTTTCCATGACCAAGTGGGGAACTGAATCCAGTCTACCAGAGTTCTACATCAATGCTCAAACCATTACACCATGTTGGCTCTCGTTGGAATCAATACAAGATACACATAACAAGAACAAGTGTTTCAGTGATAAACAAGACCACTTAGATTCAAAGAGCTTCATTAAACAACTCCATGAACTTATTTCCACAAAAATAGGGCGATGACCACAGGGTTCTGTCCTGGGCCCCATGCTATTCAACACCTTTATCAATGACTTGGACAAAAGAATAGAGGGCATGGTTATCAAATTTTCAGATGACACCAAATTAGGAGGAGTAGCTAAAACCCCAGAAGACAGAAGCAAAATTCAAAATGATTAGAAAGCTGAGTCAAAGCTAACAAAATGAATTTCAACAGGGAGAAATGTAAAGTACTGCACTTAGGGTGAAAAAACGAAATGCATAGATATAGGTTGGGGGACAATAGGCTTAACAAGACCACATGCAAAAGGGATCTAGGAATCCTAATAGGCCACAAGTTGAATATGAATCAACAGTGTGCTTCAGATGAAGTGCAGGAAAGCTTCTCCAGAAGCAAACAAGTTCTCTTAAAGATGCCAAGGAGGCTGCTTTGGCTGCCGCTTTATACTGAAATATGACTAAGGCTGCCTCCGCACCACGGAAATAATCCAGGTTGACACCACTTTAACCGCCGTGGCTCAGTGCTATGGAATTCTAGGAATTGTAGTTTTGAGAGATGTTTAGCCTTCTCCGTCAGAGACCTCTGGTGCCACAACAAACTACAAATCCCAGAATTTCACAGCATAGAGCCATGGCAGTTGAAGTAGTGTCAAACTGGATTATTTCTGCAGTCTGGAAGCAGCCTTGGAAGCATGAGAGCAGAGGTTTGGAAAATGTACGTGGGAATAAATCCCGAAATGCAGACAAATCATGATGGAGAAGGCTCAGTGCCTCACAAAACTACTCAACTATGGTAGAATCCAAAGATATAGCTGTGTGAGTCTGTAGAGTCAGTATGTAGAGAGATCTTGTAGCACCTTTGAGACTCAATGAAAGAAAGGGGTTGGCAGCATGAGCTTTCATAGACTTCAGTCTACTTCCTCAGGTGCAGTTGGATATCATCATCATCATCATCATCATCATCTTGGAGAGCTCTTGGAGCACCTTTGAGACTAAGTGAAAGAACGAACTTGGTGGCATGAGCTTTCCCAGACTTCAGTCTAATTATTCAGATGCTAAGGAAGTAAATTTAAGTCTATGAAAGCTGGTTAATGAAGTTATATGACTTCATGCAAACAGATCAATTAACACATCTATGTACTGAAATTAAGACCTTTAGAGAGTTTTTAAGAGAGAATGGGAAGCCTTGATATGTTTTTTTTTTAAACAGAAAAATAAATGGAAAAATGACAGTATTATCTGAATTAGATTTTCAGTCTATAATTATGCAGATAATATGTTTTCTTTGCTACTTTCTGGAGTAAAAATAACACAAGCAAATATCAGAAGAACTGAAGAGAAAAGGAAGGACTCCATTAAATATGTCTTGCACATATGTTTATATTTGAGAATATTTCCAGTTTAGATCTATGTCCAAACTGTGACCTTTAAGAGTCTTTGGACTTCATCTCCCAGAAGCCTCAGCCATGTTGGCCAATAGCCTGGGATGCTGGGAGCTGGAGTCCAAAATCCCTTAAAGAGCAGTTTGGGGTCCACTGGCTTAGAGATTCCTCAGTGGAGTATGAAGCAGCATATAAACCAGTAGTCCCCAAACTTTAAGAGCCTTTGGACTCCATCTCCCAGAAGCCTCAGCTATGGTGGCCAATAGCCTGGGATTCTGGGAGCTGGAGTCCAAAATCACTCAAAGAGCACAGTTTGGGGAGCACAGTACTAAAACTACTCAGTGAGTCAGGAGTCAGGTTGCTGCTGTACAGTTGCTCTATCACATCCCCTGTGAGGCACCAACCCCAAAGAAACAGGGCACTGTCTCCCTCAGCTACTTACCCACTACCAGAGGGCTCTGCTCAGTCCAACCTCCTTCCCTTGCTCTGCCTTGGGATCATGAATCAGACAGCAAGTGTTGCAAATTTCCCATTGGGTAACCCTTTCCCTTTATGGGGAATTATACCTTCCCATTCAGTCCCACCCCTTTAGCCAAGAGGCTGATGGGAATAGTAGTCCCTTCCATCCCTTTGCCCGTCCGAAGTAGAAGAACGTAAACTACATCCCCCAGCCAGCCAGCCAGGCCATTCCAATCTAGCACACCCAGCAGCCTTAGCCAATCGCTGCTCGCCTCCTCCTGATTGGCCAAAACATTTGCTTGTTTGATCTATAGCCCCTTTTAGACTCACTGCAAGAAAAGGACTGGCAGCATGAGCTTTCCTATACCTAAGTCCACTTCCTCAGATGCATATTGG
>NC_056525.1:121120419-121167597 GCF_019175285.1 Sceloporus undulatus
AATAATAATAATAATAATAATAATAATAATAATAATAATAATAATAATAATAATGGTGATGATGATATTGAGAGGTCTTCTAGCACCTCTGAGACTCATTGAAAGAAAGAAGTTGGCAGCATGAGCTTTCCTAGACTTAAGCGTACTTCCACAGATGCATGGGAATTATAGTTTATTGTGGCACCAGAGCTCTCTCCCAAAACTACAATTCCCAGGGTTCCCTAGCCCACTTATTTATTCCAAAGTGCCATGCCCCTCTGGCTTTCTAGTAACAAACTCTGACAAACTCCCTAGCACTGAGCCAGGGGAGTTAAAGCGGTCTCAAACTGGATTATTTCTGCAGTATGGATCGAACCTTGAGCATTTTTAATAACTAAGGCCCAAAACACACTGCAGAAATAATCCAGTTTGAGACCGCTCTAACTGTCCTGGCTCAGTGCTAGGGAGTTTGACAGAGTTTGTTACTAGAAAGCCAGAGGGACATGGCACTTTGGAATAAATAAGTAGGTTTGGGGTTGCAGTTTGGGCACTCAGTCTCTAAAAGTTTCACCATCACTGTCCTAGGAAGTCATCTTGCGGTCAAAGTGAATTCCACACACACTCCACAATTTAATATAAATCAATATGCTCATAAAGCCCTGAAGCTTATAAGTCCAGAACTTGACAACAAATAAACCGATTAAGAACTCATGAAGATGAGATGATTTAAAAACAACAAACTAGCTAGACCTGATCCAGCAGCTGTAGTATATCCTGTCCGCACCAAACATTGTGCAGGAGGGTAGCAATGTTGTGAAAATAGCCTGTTTTCCACATTAAAGAAATGGAGGATCACTCTGTGTATCAATCCTATATGCATTCTTACAAAACAAATAGGGAGAAAATGGTCAGACACAAAGCGTTTGAAGCTCAAGAGACAGTGCTGCTGACACATATCCCACCTCTTTGGAGAGATCTCCATTAGCACTTTTTTGATGAAGCATTACCAGATCATCTAATTTTTTAACAAAGGGTCACAAAACACTAGTTGTGGGAGGTGGAAGTTATTTATAATGTCACAGGTGTTGCCAGGTAGAGTAACTGCAACACTAACAATGCCAAAATGCTTCCTTTCTGAGTAGTGGGAATCTATTGGAGGTGGGGGGGGGACGACAAGAATCCTTGTAACAAATATACTGGGCCTTGTGTGACATTTATGGATTTGATTATTTGCGGTTTTGATTAATATGTTCTCTCTAGGAATCTCTGCCAGATGTTGACCATAGAGTTGTGCTGGAAAATCTAGGCATTCATAGAGAAAACACTTCTCTAGGCATTTGCAGGCCCTCCAGCAAGATTCTGTGACCAACTTATGGGAAATGTTGACCACAGAGTTGCACTGGAGGACCTGGAGATTCCTAGAGAGGTGTTCTCTTAGGTATAAAGAAGAGTGTTTTATTATTTGCGGCTCTTCCACATTCACAGGGGTCCTTCATCCCTAACCCCAGCGAATGTGGAGGGACCACTGTATTGAACTACGTATTACAGCAATTCATTGAGTTAAAAAGATGGAGAACATCATGGCACTATTTTTTTTTTGCAGAAACATGATTCTGACACTAGAGGGCACTGATTCAACGTTAAAATAAAGCCTGGCAAAGGATAAAATACATATTGCTTTAAACAACATATGTAGCCGCATAATTAGAACTAGGGATAAACTGCAGATCCTGGTGGTGATCTTTGGTGAAAAAGCAGTATGGGCAAAAAGGAGCAACTTTCTCTCTTCTTGTCCCATAGTTCTGACATGGGTCAGAGCACCAGGCTGTGTGGTATGTGTTGCAACAGCATTTTGTTAAGAAAAGCATATAAATAGCCTATCTATATTTGAACACGTTGTTAGATGTAATGTGTAACTTGGCTCCAAGAGAGGAGTGGCAATTGTGTGGCCCTTCAGCTGTTGTACTGCAATTCCCAGCAGCCCTAGATAGCAAAGACATGGATGAGGGTTCACAGGAGTTGCCCTTCTGGAGGCCACACAATTCCTACCCCTGTTTGAAAATTGCCAGTCTTTTAAAATCGTTTTAAAATGTTGCCTGGGGAATCAGCGATGATAGAGATATACGTCCCAGATATCAGGAAGGCATCTTAACCCTTTCTAAGCCAACCAACCCCACCTTCGCTCCAGTACCTTCAGCAGTACCATTTATATTGGTGAATCAGCAGAGGGAAAGGGTTGAAACCTTTCTTCCTGCTATAGCTCCTATGAAAACTTCTTCCCCCTGCCTACACACCCTGGTGCTTTTTAAAGATGGAAATTACATAAGGAGTTCTAGTCCGACAGACTCCAACTTCATGTACTTTGGCAATAAATCATACACACTAAATTTTCTATTTGTGCCTCTGTTTTAAATGAAGGTTTTCTTTCTCTTACATTCAAGTGTGCATTTTAAGCCCAACCAAGAGTCTTGAACTACACAAGACAACTAAGAATAGTCAGTTAATCATAACATCTCAGACACCATGCTATGCATATTTATGTTTTACATCCTTACTTTTGCTGTTGCTCTTATGTGCTGACCTTAAGGGAAGCCTATCATGGGGTTCAGAGGAGGTTTGCCATTGCCTTCCGCTGAGGCTGAGAGTGTGTGACTTGCCCAAGGTCACCCAACGGGTTTCGTGGCTGAGCTGGGAATCGAAAACCCTGGTCTCTAGAGTCAAACCACTATGCCACACTATTCTCTTATACTTCTCTTTAAAACAGGTGCAGTGAGAATGAGTAGTTGTCCTGTCCCTCTTTAACAATGGGAATAAAGTTCAAGTTATGTGTGGAAATGCAGGATGTCATCCTAGATATGTATAGAAACCATCTGTTAGAATCCTGAAGTATTCTACCAGATGTATTCTAACTGTGGATGCTGGGGGATGGGTTGCACTTCGCATAGCTTGTAGAGATGGTGGTATTTAGTGCTAGGCTGGACCAGGTGTGGCAAAAAGACAGAAGTGGCAGTAAAATACAAGGGCCCAGTGTGGCATAATGGTTTGAGCATTGAAATACAACTCTCCAGACTAGAGATCAATTCCTGCTTGGCCATGAAACCCACTGGTGCTCTTGGGCAAGTCACATGCTCAGCCTCAGGGGAAGGCAATGGCAAAGCTCCTCTGAACAAATATTGCCATGATAGGTTCACCTGAAGGTTGCCATAAGTTGGAAACAACTTGAAGGCACACAACACACCAGTGGAAATCTACGATCCCCCACAAAATTCTGTAAATGAAGCAGAGAGGTTATGCAATCAAAGCCTGATCTGGAAGCAACTTCGTATTTAAAATGATGGAAGACTGTCACAGAAAACAATGGAAGGCAATAGTTCAGCTGTAGCAGTGCTGCCTTTATGTAATACCTGTGTATATTAATGATGTCTGTTTCAGAGACAGCAGCCAGTGTGGAAGGTGCCACGATTGAGGCGTTGGGCTGTCTGAGCCCCAGCACTTTCATAAGGCAAGCTGTCATGAAAAAACTAATCTTTCTGAGACTGTGCATATCAATTAGACACTCTTAATTGCCAAAATGAGTGATTTAAACTGAGAACTTGAAGCTTAAGTATAGTTATTTCATTTTATCTTTCTAGGGACATACATTTTTCTTACTAGCGTCAGGATTTAGCAGCCCTGGGGAATGTGGTCTTATATGACAGGAGGAGCCCAGTTCTGCCTACCGATAGCATAGTAGTAAATTTTCAAGTGCAGGGCCTTATTGTGGCAATTCCTACAGCAAGAGTCCAAAGAACAATCCAAACATCCAACAGAAATGTCTACCAGGAACAGTTTTCTACCGGGTTTATTTTTTTTAGTATAATTCATGGAAGATTCAGCCACCCCCAAATACTTTGTTTTAAAAATGGGGTAGCTCAGAGCAAAGCATTATTGCTGGGGAAGACCAATTTCCCCTTCCACCAACTGTGGGAATTGCTCCCAGACAGAACAGGGGAGTTCAAGAGGGTGGCAGGTGACATAATCATCCTTGCTAATAAAAAAGTCCCTGGTTTTTGAACCCATGAACCCTGGAGCCACTATACTTCTACTACCTGGCCTCTTGAAGCTCCTTTCACATGTCCGCAGTGCTTCTTCCAACACCAAACAATGGAGGAAATCAAGGCCAGCCCCAACAAGTCATAATGACTGGGGACTCCCAAATCAGTAGAGTGATGGATCAGCAATAACCTTTAAAGCCTGACCTTTATAGGAGCTGTCCAAGGTGCTGAAACAATTTGGGAGCTAGGGTTCAATATCTTTGGTGGTTCCATTCAACACCTGGATTATTTGTTGTTAAATGCCTTCAAGTTGACTCTGAATCATGGTGACCTTATGTATGAGAGACCTCCAAGTCACACTATCCTCAAGTGCACTTCTCAGTTTCTGCAGATTCATGGCTGTATCTGAATGGGGCTGCATCTGCACTGCAGAAATAATCCAGTTTGACACTGCTTTATCTGCCATGATACCATGCTATGGGATTCTGGCAATTGTAGTTTAGTGCAGCATGAGAGATATCTGAGAGAAAGGGCTAAACGTCTCACAAAACTAAAAATTCCAGAATTACATAACACCGAGTCATGGCAGTTAAAGTGGTGTCAAATTGGATTATTTCTGCAGTGCAGATGCAGGCTGAATATATCCATCTGGAATGTGGTCTTCCTCTTTTTCTATTGCCCTCCATTTTACCCAGCATTATAGCATTTTCTAGTGAGTCCTTTCTTCTCGTGATATGGCCAAAATAGAACAACCTCAGATTAGTCATCTTTGCTTCCATGGAGAGTTTGGGTCTGATCTTCTCTAGAATCCATTCCACTGGTCTTTTTAGCAGTCCAGAGTATTCTCAGGACTATTCTCCTGGATTATAACCCAGTATAGTTTACCATCTCACTGACAGGGAAGTTGCCAGCTATCACTATCGCTGGCAACAGGCCCAATGAGGCAGCCACCTCAGGCAACACATTTGTGGTTAAGAAAATAGTTAGTGGCTTAACCGGCCATAACTGTATTTGTACTGCACTTCTAAAGATGGGAAAAGGTGCTTAAGGGGCCTTTGTGCCTCTTGGGTCTAAGTACAATGGTTGGCCTTGAGTACTACACCTTAACTTGAGTAATTTGAGAGGGGGCACCTATAAAGCCCTGCATGGGCTTTTTGTAGAAAAACATCCTGGGCCAGACCCAAAAGGAGATCAGAGTGGGGAAAGTGTGGCCCATGGAGTCACTGTTCCCCTTTTTTGTGTCATTCCCCCCCAAACAGAATATGGCACAAAAACACTCAAACTGTCACAAAGAAACATGGTGGTTTGCATCACATTGCCCCCCCTTCTACTACCACCAACTTCCCTATGCAAAAAAAAAAAAACAGCACTTTTGGGCCAAAAGTCAAAATCAGAAGTGATGAGTTACACCATTTCCAGTTATACTGGGAGCAATGCTGCAGCTTTTAGGGGAAGAATGGTTCCTGCCTCCTCACAGTTGCCTTCCCATGACTTAGATGTTTCTCCCATGGTTGTGGGGCACTCTTGCAAAACCTCATAGTAGCATGTAAGCATAATTCATGCATGTAGCATGTCCACTGCAGCATAGTGTGCATTTTGCTTCCACATGTGCATAGATGCTTTGTTCCTGAGCATCACATTTGCTGATACCTGAAAAGCTGAAGAAAAACCTTGAAGTTGGACAATACAATAATGTACAATAGAAGATTGTACTCGCCCCCCCCCCCCCCCGCCCATGAAGCAGATCTTCAAAAGGTTTATTTTGTGATTACAACTTCCCAAATCCCTCCATTAGCCCACAGTGGTCTGCAACATTCTAGAAGTAGTAGTCCAATATGTAATGTTTCCAAGCACTGGATTATGAAGATCAGGGCCACACAGCAATATGGAAAGTGAAAGACCCATGTATATCCCCACCCAGCCCCCCGGCCACCTCCCTTTTTTGCAAATGGTCTTCTTTCCATATTCTTTGGTGCTGCTTAGTGACAAATACCAGCAGATGCCAGCTTCAATTAGTCTACTTAACTAGCATTGTACAGAAACCATGTAATTGGGCGCCTGACTGTACTCATGCACCAAAGTTTGCAGACACGCTGGGGACTGGGAAAGTGAATCACATTTTAAATAGATACCTTGCTTGCTGCTCACTGTGGCAAACAGATGGAATAATTGCTGTTCTTACATTCTAATAAGGTATGTGTTAATTAGAATGAAATGAGCAAACGTTCTGGTGTCAGTGCATGCTACTAAGTGCACAAAAATAAATAAACCATGCAAGTTCAAGTAAAAGGATGAAGGATAGCAGGAGTTCATTTGGATTAAAGCTGAAGGAAATGTAAAAAAAGGCCTTTTGATACCCCAGTTGTGGTCATGTCATAAAATCAGGTATAGAAAAAGCATCATTTTCTGTCTGGATTTGGCTCTTTGGCCAACTGAAAGCTTTTGAAGATGCTCAGCAGAAAACCTTAGACCACATATAATGTATACTTATTCTGGCTTTGAGTGCTATGCCTCCTATAGTGGAGTGAGGGACCAGGTGCCACTCTTCCTGTAACAACAAACCATTTTTGGCCAGCCCTGAAGATAAAGGCTAGCAATATTTGTGGTATGCCTTTGTAGAGAAGGTATACCTTTGTAGAACAATGGTGTGGAAGATGAGCAGGAGGGATGTGTCTTGCACTCATGACCTGCTCCTGGGCTTCCCATGGGCAACAAAGAGAACAGCATTCTCTGAAGATGCCAGCCACAGGAATAAACATTTCTAGAACATGGCCACATAGCCTGAAACTCCCCCACAAAAACTAACAAAGGCCCCATACAGACAGGCCAAAATAAAGCTGTTTCGGGTCACTTTGGAAGTATGCTGTTTAAATGATGCATGCGTCCTAAGAGTCTGGAAGCTGCGCCAAAGCTGCACTCCAGTCCTTAGGATTGGATCGTGGCTTTGGTGCGGCTTCCAGACTCTTAGGAACCATGCATCATTTAACAGCATACTTCCAAAGTGACCCGAAGCAGCTTTATTTTGGCCTGTTTGTATGGGGCCAAAGAGACTGTTGGTCTGATTTAGCACAGTTATTCTTGTTCCTATGCTTGCTCTTTATTTAAGGTGTGGGGTGGGAAGAGAATACTTACAGTATTAAATCCCCCCCCCATGTCATCCGCTGATAGGATTTTGTTAGTGCTTTTGTTATATAATACATTTTTGCAGATATCATCAAACAGTGGATATGACTGCCTTGATGAATCCATATTTTTAGAAAAATCAGTATTGCTGTCCTGCGCCCAAAAGATGGCATATCACATGCATTTCAATGCTCTTTTCCCAAGTAACAATGTATAATTTAAAGCTTCCCTCCCTCCCAGCATATCTTCAATCACTGTTTTCTCCCCCACCCCTCGCTCGCCCCTTTTATCTGTCAGTGCTCCCTGATGGAATGAAAAGTGACAGGCTGTAATTTTATTTTCTCCTTGAAATTCTGGTTCTGAAATGATAGAGAAGGTTTAATTCCAAGGGCTCCTCAGGATTAAATGGTGACTCATTTGGAAAGCTGTATATAGAAAGGGGGGGGGGGGCAACCATGGGATGTCTCTTATTTGGGGAAAGATTTCTCCTTTTTGGAGAAAAACTGCCTCAGGGGTGTAATATCAAAGGATGTTACAAGAGCCCAAGCCCTGGCCCTCTTTGGTTTCAAAGTAATTATTTTAAACAGCCAGAATTTAATTCAGTTGATCAAATAGGAAGTGAACCTGCTTCTGTTCTCAGGGTTATGGTCAGAGAATTCAAAGACCCTTGAATGTCTGATAAACACTCAGCACTGGGGTTTCTGTTAACCTGATTTAAATTATCCCTTCCCTGAGGGAAAGAGAAAGTGTTCAGAAGAATTACAACCCTAGGATCAAAAATAACATTCCCAACATAGGAAAGAAGGTAGCTAAATCTCGTATTCATCCCTGTTGAAACCCTTAAGGCACTAATTACCCTGAAATTGCCCTATAGCTCTATATTCTACTTGAACTGCTACAGCGAGATCTTATGGAATCCTAGGGTTGTGGTTTTTGATATATACTTCATTTAGGAAAATTTAATTATCGGAGCCTTCAATAGCCCCATGACTAATTGTGACATATGAAGCCGGGACGCAATCAAATATTAGATTGCAAAGGAAGTATCTTTTTGTTTTGCAAATAGATGTTAAATTTCCTGGACTTTGAGGATCTCCCAATAGCCACAGGGCCAGAAAAAGGTGGTGCCAGCCTGCAGGATATAACCCTCCATACCATCTGAACTGAGAGCAAAAGCCGCAACATGCAGGCCTAGAACTAACATCTTCAATTTTTTCCCCCTTTATGGTTTTTCACACCTTGACCGATGAAGAAGCTAATGGAGCTTCGGAAGTTTGCAACATGTATATTGTGCATTTTGGTTAGTCCAATAAAGGTATCACTGTTTGGTGGATTCTTGATGTTATTGGATTTGCTGTACGGCCAACACGGCTACCTCTGAATGTTTTCTATCTGCAGTAGGAACTCTTATGACAAATGCTTTTCCTTTCATGCTTTGGGAGATATATACATATTGGATCCCTTTCATGAGTTCCTTGTGGATCCAAAGTAATTCCACCACCAGCCCCTTGCAAAAGGATACTGCAGCCTTGAAAATCCATCCTTTGATTTTGTCTCTAAGGGTTTTTTCAGAAAACGGGGCCACTGATACATCAAACTAGCTAGTAGCTTGTGTTTAATTATGCTACATTAAAGTTAATCTTATTACTCCTCCAGGAGCCAGTGTTTCTCCAAGGAATAGTGCATATTCTGCTCTCTAGTGGGCCTGGGTAGCGCATTCCATAGATAGATTTTGTCTCATCAGCATTATCAAGATGATGGAGGGCATTACTGTACTAGATTTCCTCTAACTCAAAAGCGCCTTTCACAGTTGGTCTCAGATGAGACGTGCTGAATGGTGTGAGGATTTATGGAAAGAGGGCTGTGGCGGAGGATTATTGAGTTTATATTGTGTGGAGCAACTGTTAATAGCCAAATACTAATATCTACACATCTATGCACAATCCAGAACAACTGTATCTTAAAGCTACTTAACACTGCAGGCCCAGTATCTTAAAATAGATGGCCCAAGAGATTTTAAAAATGTTATTTCTTACTAGAATCAGCTTAATACTAAGAAGTTACATTAAAGTGATAAATTTTGTAGTACTTCGCAGTTTACTGATCAGGAATGAGGAATAAGCAATCTTTTAAATATGATTTTTAAAATGCAATTGAGAATAATAACTGGATATAGTAGTAGTGGTACCTGATCCACAAAATTCTGTAATGGTCTGAATAACTTTTGATCGGAACCCTTTGATCTTTTGACTTTTACCTCATACGAAGAAAGTTGGCCTGTCATGTGCACATCTCCAACACTGTATGTGATTCTAATTATACTAATTCTCTTTGAGGAAAGATACCAAGAAAAATCAATGGTTGGTCAAGAAATCAGAAGAACATTAGGGCCAAGATCCTGCATCAGAGGCTGGAATTCGTAACTTGATGATGATGTACCTATATTCCTTCTAGAGAATTGCAGTTACAGTATGTGTATCTGTGAGTTCTGTGCTATGTCCTGTTCCCCTTGTACAACCAGACCCATAGCATTCTGGTACCCATTATGCAATAGGTCCAATAGCACTCCGATGTTCATTGTGCAATGGGATCCATGGTGCAACAGCCATGCTGTGGGCTCTGTTAATAGTCCCAAAGGTGTGGCTACATCTCTGCGCCTCTCCTGAGAATATGAACATTATGCAACATTGCAACTCACCTTTACTTGATTGTGGGTAAGTTTACAATGACATAAATGCAAAGCAGGATACAGGCCTAGGATTTGAAAGGGCAGCTGTGAAGGAATTAGATAAGAGCCTTAAGTGTAAAAATATATAATTGAATAACAATGTCAGGATAAACCATGTTACAGTATTTCCAGTTTATATATACAGTTCTGGCAGTTGGGAAGTAGGAAAACTAATAAGAAGAGAATCAACTCATTTGAGGTGTGGTGCTGGAGGAGAGTTTTGTGGATACCATGCCAAAAAGACAAATAAATGGGTCCAAGAATAAATCAAGCCTGAATTATCACTTAAACTGTGGCTATCATACTTTGGACACAACATGACACAACATGATTCATTGGAAAAGATGATAATGCTACGTAAAGTTGAAGGCTGTAGGAAAAGAGGAAGACCGCATTACAGTTAGATTGACTGAATCAAAGGAGCCACAGCCCTTTGTTTGCAAGACCTGAGCACAGCTATCAACAACCAGGGCCTTTGATGGTATTTCATCCATAAGGCTGCCATAAGTCAAATCCAAATTGAAGACAGTTAAAAATAAAGCAAAAGCGTAAGTTATCATGGCCTTTCTTAGAATGTATTTCATATCGTTTAAGTCAGCCTTCTCCAAACTGAATGTTTCTGGGTACAACAGACTTTTAACTTCCATTAGCCTCAGCCAGCATGGCTAATAGCCAGTGATAATGGGGGCAATAGTCCAAAACTTGTGGAGGGCACCAGATTGGAGAAGCCTGATCCAAAATGACTTTCGGAGCTATGTGCTTTAAAGCAAAAAACTGCTTCCCTTTTCAATCCCTTCACATTTGCTAAGTAGGCCAGATGCCTCTGGGCTAGAGCTCAAGAGGCTATTAAAACAACTGTCAGCTGAGAAAAGTCTCAAACTGACACCTTGCTGTGAAAGATGCACTCTGCTTTGAGACTCTGAGTTGGGCAGATGCAAATGACATCAGTATTTCTTCCCTTTGCAGTGGATGACACCTGTAACAATCCTCTGAGCTCGTTAGTTAGAAGAATCATTAGGGTTTCTATATTTGCAGACAAGTGTCATGTCTGTTTCTCAGACAAGTCTTTTCTGTCTCTGTAGGGACTCTCTAAAAATGAATTCAATTCAGTTTTGAGAAGAAAAGTCTCTTAAGTACTTCAACAGAAGATATTTTGTCAGAAATAACTGGGGATTTAAGTACTTTCAGAGCCTGGGATTGCCTAGTGTTGTAATAACACTGGTCCACTCCTCAGTGCAGATGACAGGACTGGCTCACCTCTATTAAAAAACTAAACATTTCCACCCTGATCCACTAAGCACATGGTGTGCTTGAAAACATACATCAGTTCCTTTGCTCAACTGCAAGCAGCACAGATAAACTAGACACAGGCTGATTTTGCCTTGTAGAAATAATGCATTTTGACACCATTTTAACTGCCATGGCTGGGATTTATAGTTGTGTTGTGGCACCGGCAGTTGCTGATAGAGAAGGCTAAATATCTCACAAGTCTCAGAATTTTGTTGTTATCTGCCTCGATCCCCCAAATAGAAGAAGCGGGATATAAATAAAAAAATATTGTTGTTGTTGTTGTTATTATTATTAATACAGACAGCTATGGCAGTTACACACGCCAAACTGCATTATTTCTGCAGAGCAGATGCAGCCCAGCCACAAATGTGGAAGAGGCACACTGATAGGATGTACAGGAAAGACTGAGTAAAATGGTGACAGCAAAACCAGCACTGATGCAAGCTACTTGATCAGGTTGTAATCCACTGGTTGCATCTGACATGATATGAATGCTGGGTTACTCGGAAGGAGGCTTGAGACTGATACCTGGAGCATAACAGCTCTGGAGCACACAACCTCCTTGTTAAAACAGCTCCATTGGCTGCCGGTGTGTTTCTGGGCACGATTCAAAGTGCTGGTTTTGACCCATGAAGACCTATATGGCTCAGGTGCAGGTTATTTGAAGGACTGTATTCTCCCTTAAAAACCTATCCACGATCTTTTGGGGGGCTTAATTCCCTCTGTCCCACCACCCTCACAGGTACATTTGGTGGGAACACTGGAGAGCAAATTCTTAATGGCTCCCACAAGCTTTGGAATGCCCTTCCGGTGGGGTTAGACTGGCACCCTCACTACACTCTTTCCGAAAACAGGTGAAGACCTTCCTTTTTTGACAGACCTTTGAGGACTGATTAATTAAGTGACATAGGCCTTGTACAATATACTGGATTTTCTATCTGGCCGTTTTGTTTATGCTATTAACTGGCTTTAATTTTTTTATAGTTTAATCAGTTTTTATAGTTTATTAAACTATAAAAACTATAGTTTTTATAGTTTAACTTTTAAACTTTTGTATTTTGGATATTTTTAAGCATGTTTTTTTTAAAGTTGTTGTAAGCTGCTTTGCGTCCCAAACCTGAAGAAAGGGCACAATATAAATAAATATAGGAACAACAACAGCTACAGTGGAGCCCCAAAAAGTCTCACAGGCTGCTTTTTCTGGATAAATATTTGAGATTTTTCTCATTTTACCCTTCCCATAGAAAAAAAAAAAGAGAGAGAAAGACCACACTGAACAATTTTCTTGAGCTTATTTATGAGGCGGTCATCTATTATTCTTCACAATGCCATTGAAAATCACAATGGGTTTGGACCCCTCAATGTGAGAACAGAATCTGCAGCTCAGCCACCATACCAATCTTTGTGATGCAGGCCAGTATAAAATCCCAGTAAGAACACTGACAGTACACCTAGATACTGAGGACACCCAGAAACTATATCAGAGTGTGTGACCTTCCTACCAATTTGGAGCAACTGGATACTAAAGAACAAATAAAAGTTGGGATAACTAGCGCTGATGTAAGCCAGCTTTAGATGTAAGTCCCTTGGAGCCAGGTTCCTGTCAGCTTTTATTTTAAACTCAGAAGCAGCAGCATCACTACTTGCCATTCAGCAACCAACATGTCTGTCCTATACTCCACTCAGCAAGCATCCTGGAGGCAGGAAGTTATAATGTAAGAACTGTCAAGCAGTCAGTTGAGGTCAGTCACAGATTATCCAACAAGATGGAAGGCAAAACAAAAGGATGAACATCAGCCGGTCCAGGAGTCATTATAACAAGTCAGCAATACCAGAAGCCAGCGAGGAGTAAACAAAGCCGTCAAAGCAAGGCCAGTCCAAGGTCAAGAAAATACAAGTGCCAGTGTACAATCAATCACCCAGATAAGATAGTTGTGAACAACAAGACACTGAGGGCTGCTGAGGCATTTATAGGCAGGTGCCTCAACAATAACAGGTGCCTAATTAATCAGCATTTTCCATTTAACAGCTGCTGGGATCATTGTTTATCTCTTCATTGCTCAGCAAAGGATATGGCCATGTCTTCTGGGTCTTCAGCATCCTCATCCTTTGACACCTCCTTCTGAGAAGAAGGGACCCCTACTGCCTCAGCCCCTGACTTTTGGGATTCAGAGAGACCTTCATTGTCAGAAGCAGCAGATTGCGGGCAAGTTGCCTCCTTCTCCGCTTTGTCTGAATCTTCCAGAGGGCAAATTATGGCAATGTCTCGGTACATCTTCCCACCCTGAGAAGCATTCCCAGGTCCTGCAGAACATCCATCCACCCGACATCCATCCATGATGTTTGCTTCTTTCAAGCCCTGCCCGGGGCTTAGTTAATTTAAATCCCTCTTGTAAGAGGAAACCACGCAAGACTTGTTGCAGTAAATGGTGGTCATGTGCAAGTGCCACCTTGGTGATGGTACTCTTTGGATACATCTGGTTGTCACTTGTTTCCCTATTTCTTTGGAACATATCCTTCATTTTTCTATTGTTAATTTTCATCAGTCCCATTGGGCAACTACTGCCCTGGTTTCCAAAATAACAAATGCACAGAGGTAATTAATCCTGCATATAAAGATGTTCATTTGGAAAACATTCCCGCTCTTCCCTTCCCACTAAACAACATGTTCCTGTCAGTTTGTGACTGTCACTTTGACATGTTACTGTTTTCAGGATTGGCTTCTTGTTTACAACACATTGCAAAGTAACTGGCATTTATATTTTTAACAAGTAACACTGAGAACATGGCAGACCTCTCTCAAATTGCTAGTAATTACGAGATGTCACTGCTGCTAATGGAGTTAAAACATTGTTTGGATATGTAAAAGGCTGGCACAAACTCCCCTGCTTCAGCAGTAGAAAGCCGCATAAAATAGGAGACAGAGAGCATCTCAGGATTTCAGGATTTCCTAGTGTTTGGGGCTTTGATACAGGGCATTCATTCATTCATTCATTCAATCAAACAATCATTGGATTTATATCCCACCTTTCCTCCAAAATGGGATTCAAGCTTTCATGTTGTGACCTCATCCACAAGATTCCTTAGAAGCATACCCTTTAACTATTGCACTTTGGTAGGGTGACTTGCAGCAGTCTGCAGTCCCACTTTCTCAGCTGCTTTTAAAGTGTTCCAGTTTCTTTTTCTTCTTCCTTTCCTCCTTCATTCTCAGTTGCTGTAAACTGAATTCAAAGTGCAAGAGTAGCTTGTATTCAAGTAACGCTGCAAGAGGAGGGGGAAGTCCCCTTACTGCACTTACCAGTAGGCACTTTTTAATTTTTTCAGAACTTCCTAAATTCAGTATAAAAATTCTAAGGTTTCTCTGCTTAAAATAGTGCTTTGTGTGATCTTCCACATTAATAAACTTAGCACTTTTGTTGTCTGCCCACACTCTTTTGACCCAATGTTCCTTGTCCACACACTTCCCCATTTTTTTCCTGTGAACTGTTGGGGTGTTTGCGGAAACCATAAGACTTTGGAAAGTCTGCTGAGAAGAAGCGGTGCACAAGAAAGTGGGTGCCAATCCTCCCACTGCCCACTATATTTTCTCCTACCCCTTCCTGTCCTATCCAGCTTTCCTCTTGGTTGGAAATCCAGATGTGTTTTTCTGTGAATGGAGAGAAACTGACATGGGAGGGACTGAAACTGCTTAGGGAAAATATTGGGCTCTCCTTCCTTTGCTCATTGCTTCTCTCGTGCAAGTTGCCATTTGCTATTGCTTTATAGAAGAAAAGCCAATCCTCAGTCTGGGAAATGTATTTAACTTTGCCATGTGTACTGATGAATTGGAAGCATTAGTAGGGAAACTGGCAAGAAAAATAATGCAGATATGTTACACAACATGGAACTGCATCCCCTTCCACTGTGAGGACATCATTATCGTCATCGGTGTCATCATCATAATCTTCACCATCATCATCACCACCACTATCACTGGTTTCACAGTCTACCTGGTATTACCAGTTAGAGTTTCAGATCATCAATGGTTTGGATTCTGTTGAGATATCATTGGACAATGTGCCATGTTCCAAGGAGTGTTGCTTTTGGAAATTGCTCCATTCATTTGTTTAAGGAGTCCATTTGGAATTATTTCCAGAACACTTATCACTACAGAATGCACAGTTGTTTTCTATTATTAGTACTAGTATTACTGCATTATTGTTGTTGTTGTTATGTGCCTTCAAGTTGTTTCTGATTTATGGCAACCCTAAGGCAAACCTATCATTGGGTTGTCTTGGCACAATTTCTTCATAGGGGGTTTGCCACTGCCTTCTCCTGAGGCTGAGAGCATGTGACTTATTGAAGGTCAACCAGTGGGTTTCATGGCCAAGCTGGGAATCAAACCCTGGTCTCCAGAGTCATAGTCCAACACTCAAACCAATATTCTACATTGACTACATCTTTAATAACATGTTTCTATCCCACTTCCTCTCCCAGATTGGAACTCAAAGCTGCTTACAAAAATTAAAAGAAATACAGGTGAAAAACACATCTAAAAACATACAAAACGTTTTTGTTAAAATGTCATTAGACCGTGAACAGAATTAAAACACATCAGTCAAAAAGGCAAGAAATAAAAACATCTCAGCACACTGTTAAAAGCCCTTTCCTTATAAACAGTCTGTTCGAATTTATTTTAAGTCTTTACTTGCCAATAGAAAGACAACATGCAGCAGAAGAAGTGAATATTCCAGACAGTGGAATTCAAATTCTCCTTAGCAGTTATATGGCAGGAAGAGAGGTGACAAGCATTCAAAAGAAAAATGAAGTGCTGGCTGCCCACTCTGCTATTGTTATTTTAAGTTCAGAATTTATGTTTTGGCAACCAGGAGTATTGGTTGAATCATATTGAGAGACATATTCAGGGTAAATAGGGATGCTTGTATGAATAGTTTGTTCTACTGGGAATATAGAGGTCATACATATAAAGGAAATGGAAACTGGCTGCTCAGGCCAAAACGTTTATTAGTGGAGCCAGCAGCCTTGTTAGACCTTCCTATGAAGGTATAAACTCCAAGGGAGTGTAGCGATGGGAGAGGAAAAGGGGAATGGACACAAAACTGGATTCAGTCACAGGAGAAAATTTGAGTCAGAAGCATCGTCTGCCTTGTTTCTGGCAACTGAGCAACCTGTTGAGATCCAATGTAAGACCAAACATGGCTTTCCATTCATTTTTAACTGTAATCATGCACATATAAGTCTACTTTTGTTCAGCAACATGTCCCAGGAGAAATTTTAGTTTAAAATGGAAACATACTAAGTTTGAAAGGACTGTACCAGATAGATGAGAAGGAGGGACAAGCAACACACCGTGGCTCCTCATTCTTCTGGAATTACACTATCACCAAGTTGAAAGGGACTGAAAAAGCCATCTACTGTAGTTCAACCCTCTGCCATACAGAAATGCATAATGAAAGCATTCCCAAAACTTGACTATCCAATCTTTGTATAAAGACCTCTGAAAAAGGAGAGTCTACCACCTTCTGGGGCAACTAATTCCACTGGTCAAAAGCTATTAGGAAGTTCTTTCTAAGATTCAGATTGACTCTTTTGTCTTGCAATTTGAATCAGATGGCTTATGTTTTAGTCTCTGGAGCTAGAAAACAAGATACCTCCAATTTTTACCTGACATCTTTTCAGATATTCAAAGATGGCTATCATGTCACCTCTCAGTCTTCTCGTCTACATGCTAAATATACTCAGCTCTCCAAGTTGTTCTTCACAGAGCAGAGGTGGGCAAAGTGTGGCTTGTGGACCACATGCAACCACTGGGGCCATTTTTGTGAGCCCCAGGATCCCATGCACTGGAGGGAATCTGACGGGCATTTCTGCTAAGTTTGGAGGCCTCATGGGCCACCCAAGGATCAAATACATTTTTTGCTGTTTTTTCCCCCAAAACAATTTTTGCCCTGAAATGTACACTGGGGTGCATGTCCACCATGTTTTGTGGGTCCCCTATGGCAATTAAGGCCCAGGAGTGGCCTTTTTTGAAATCCAAAACATGATGAAAATGCCTCCATACCTCCTATAGGGGTTAGGGGGCTTTTGTTTATTTATTGAAGGAGATAATGCAGTCCCCTAGCCTTCCATAGTTTCCCATCGCTATCATAGAAGATGGTTTCAGGACCTTTCAACATCTTGATTGCCCACCTCTGAACATGTTTCAGCTTATCAATACCCTTCTTAAACTGTGGTAGCAAACCACTTAGGGATTGCTAGTTCACTGATAAGTGAACAAACGTACTTGCTATTACTACCTGCTATTGGTGGCCAGAATTGGACACAGGATTCATAGCCTCCAACTGTTCTGTTTTGGCACTGAAAGTCCTGATTAATGTCATTCCACTTTTCAGATGCTTTAAAATGCAGAGGCTTTATCATGCCATATGAAATAATGTCCTTAACAGCTTCAGCACCTTTTATGACAGAGCAATTAATTACAAAACTCCAGGAATACTAAAGACATCTTGTAACACTTGAAAAGCCGAGACAGAATGCATAAGCATGCCTGCCACCCTGTGCATCTTGCTGGTGACTGATGTGTGTCTGTGTGTGCCTTCAAGTAAATTGTTATCTTATGATGATCCTATGAATTTTCTGGGGTTTCTTAAGCAAGGAATACTCAGAAGTGGTTTTGCCAGTTCTGTCCTCTGAAATATAGCCTACAATAAGGAAGTGTATATATCACCATGCTTTTGCTAATAGAACTTGGAGAACAGAATGCTTAACCTTTCCCTACTCCAAATCCCCAGTGATAACTTCCCCTGCCACCATGGGTTCCAAAAAAGTGGATACATGCTTTTGCATCATCATCATCATCATCATCATCATCATCATCATCATCATCATCACCATCATCATCATCACCATCTGGTTATGGGGTACAGAATAAATGCATATTGTTCAATTTTGCCACTTTGGATAGTTCTGATTAATCTTCTGTTGTTTCACTTTTTCAACTGCTTCAACAATGTAAATTTCTTTCTTCTCTTCCTCCCACTTTCCCCCTTCGTCTTTTGCTTATTTGTTTTCAGTTTATAACAGAGGGAGAGGGGTCTTGCCCTTCTTACTAGTATTAAGCAAAGAAGAAGAAGAAACAACAACAGCTATTGCCGCAGTTCTTTCCAAGCTTGGTGATTTTTCCCCATTAATGATTTTTGTCCCCTTTATCACACTCTAATGCCACTTGGCCCCACATATCCTGATTTTCATCTATGAAATGTTGAGAGTGTATAGAAATGGGCTATATAGAGCAGGGAAGTATTGGGTAGGTAAGAGTTGAAAAACTTTCCTTGGCTGCCTCTTTGGTGCTCCACTCCTGACCATCTCACAGCAGGCATGTTTTCTGGTCAAAAGAGGTAATCAGACTAACATTGTACAGCTTTCCATATAATGTGTATTTTGCAGTGATGTATTCAAGTATTTTATTCCAAGTCTCAAGTTTCTACCTTCAAGTCTCAAGTCAGGTCCTAAGTCCTTGCAAGACACTTTAAAGTTAAATCTCAGGTTGAGTCTCAAGTCTTGGAGCCAACTTTAACTGAAAAAAGGAGGTGGTAGGCAAAAAGCAGGAAGATGGCAGCGTTGTTCAAAGGACGAAAATCATTTTCTGTTCCGTAATGTTTCTGAATGAAGCTAGGCCAAGACATTGGTCACTAAAAATATACAAGTCTCAAGTCAAGTTGAGTCAGCGAGTCAGTTATTGCCAAGTTGAGTCCAAGTCATATCCTTGAAGTGATTTGAGTCCAACTTGAGTCCGGCTCACTTGAACCAAGGACTACATCATTGGTATTTTGAGCTGGAAAAGAGTGCCTTCTTCTACCTAAGTAACCATCCAGCTGATACATTACTGACTCAAGGTTTTTAGCCACCACACGTAAAGAGGAAGGGGTGGGGAGCATGAAAGCTTTGGGGTGCACTCTTGGTTTGTCCAGAAGTAGTATCAGAGTCCAAGCTCACATCAGCTTCAAGTACAGTATTCGTGATTTTGTTTCTGCTCCCTAACAGTTTCTATTTCATAGGCTGCATGCAGCCCCCAAGTCTCTCAGTGCACTCTCAAGACCTCCATTTGTAACTTAGAAAGCCCCCCCTCATGCCTTCTAGGAGGTACTATTCTAGGAATCACCTCACCAGAAGTGGCTTCTGGTCATTTCCAGTTTTGAATAGGTCTCCACAGGGCATAAAGGGGTTCAGTTCCCACCCAAAAGATCTTAGGTGTCCCCCAAACCTCCTAGAGAAGTGCTATCTCAAATTGTATGCTGTTGGAGATTGGCAATTTTTCCTGCCACTGTGTCCGGGACTGGAACAATATCTGTGATATTGGCTACAATTGTTTCTTCCTTTCCTGGAAATTCTCCAAGGTCCGGCAAGGGATGGCTTATGAAACAGCACTAGTCAACACCAAAGGAAAACTTGACCAAAAAAAAAAAAAAGATTTTTTAATCATAAACAAATTAGGTTTAAACTAAATTTTAGATTAATATAGGGGAAAGTCAGAGATAAGGAATAGAAAATAATTGAATGTCTATTAGTGTTTTTATGTCAGTATTGTATGTTTGTTGTGTGATGTATAACGTTTTTTCTTTTGTGTGTGCAATATGTAAAGTAAAAATATTCAATACAAATTAATTTAAAAAAAGAAAAGAAACAGCACCAGTCCATGGACCACTACTTTTAAGTATCCCTGTTCTAGAGGATACAAGGACCCCTTCAAAGTTCCAGAGGGTGATGATCAGGGACAATCGCTCCTCTAAAACGGAGCTAAATTGTGGCATTCCCCAGGGCTCCATCCTGTCCCCGATGCTATTTAATATTTATATGAAGCCGCTGGGAGAAATCTTCTGCAGACATGGGTCGGATGTTATCAGTATGCTGATGCGACTCAAGTATATTTCTCCATGTCTTGGTCATCAGCAGCGATGACAGATGGCATTTCTCCCCTCACTCAGTGTCTTGATGCAGTAATGGACTGGATGAGAGAAAACAAGCTCAAGACAAAACGGAGGTACTTACAGTAGGGGCCCCTAAACCAGGCATCGGGTTGCAACTTCCAGTCCTAGAGGGGTTCACGCTCTCCTCAATGGACTGTGTTCACAGTCTGGGGATGCTTCTTGATCCATCGCTTCACATGAGAAATCAGGTGAGTGTTACAGTCAAGAGTCAGCTGCGCCCTTTCCTTGAAACTGTAATACACGCACTGGTAACCTCAAGACTTGATTTTTGCAATGCGCTCTACACAGAGCTACCCTTGTGCCTAGTCCGAAAACTGCAACTGGTACAGAATATGGCAGTTAGGCTGATTACTGGAACATCTAGAAGTGATCACATAACACCAATATTAAAGTCACTCCACTGGCTGCCTATTAATTTTCGGGTACAGTACAAGGTGTTGGTTATCACCTTTAAAGCCCTACATGGCTTGGGCCCAACTTATCTAAGGGATCGCCTACTTTCATATAATCCACCCCGTACTCTCAGGTCCTCTGGGAGGAACTTATTGCAGCCTATAAAGACTAGGCTGGCTACGACCTCCCAGAGGACATTCTCTGCAATCGCTCCCACTCTTTGGAATAGGCTGCCGGACGAGATCCATCAAATTACCAGCTTAGATAGCTTCAAGAAAGCTGTTAAGACGGATCTCTTCTGGCAGACCTTCCCAGAATAAACTACTTGGTCATGTAAATACCCCCACCCCCCACCCCATAGATGTGATCATTCACCCATTGTTATTATTTTAATTGCTTTAATTGTAATTTTCTTTATGTAATTTTAAATCTCAATTGTTTAATTCTCTTTTTAAGGGGGGATATTTTGTATTTATTGTTGTATTATTTTTAATATTGTAAGCCGCTTTGATTGTTTTGACAAAAAGCGGGGTAGAAATAAAAGTTTTATTTTATTTATTTTAAAGTTAAAAATGAGAGAAGTATTGGTTGTGCTGGGGGAAATCCAGGGGGTAGTGGTCTCCAGATCTCTGGAAGCTGCCCCTGCTGCTGCTCTATATGCTTGAATCTGCTCTGGTGCAGTCTGCAAACAGTGGAAATTCACAGGATATATATATATATATATATATATATATATATATATATATATATATCAGTTCAAAAGTTCCCCCTGGACAGCGTACATACATTTAGGAAAACAGACCTTTACTTCTTTAAATAGTGCCTAACTTTTATTCAGTTCCTGCCAAGTATTCCAAGTGTTTATGTGCATTTTCTAAGTAGCAACCCTAACAGTCATCCTGTGAACTAGTCCAGTATTTTATACTTAGACTGTGTAGTCTCACTTTGTGTGTTTATCTGTGTGTGTGGGAGAGAATGAGGTTGTCTTCTCCATTGGGTGAGATGTGTGACCAAAGCAGAGCTGAGGCTATTCAGAGTGCAAATAACTGAAAGATTTATTTAAATTACAGCAAATAATCAGGGCATCTGGTCTGTGCGCTGGAGAAAAAATATCTCAGAATTCAGAGGACAATCAATTAATTTCAGAGAAAACACAATCTAATGATTAGCATAACTTGAATTAAAGAATTAGATGAAGTTGTTTCTTACATACAAAATGTATAACATCCAAATTAGCTGCGATTAGCTCTTTGTAAAACCCTCCACTTACCTCTAATAATAGCTTACAATGTTTCCAGTGACTTAGCAGTTTAGCCTGAAGATTCTGGGAAAAAGTCTTCATTTCCAAGAGGTTGGTTCCTGATTGCTCAGGGGAAGAACAAGGAAGATTGATTAAGGAAAAATTGTCATATAGGAAAAAATTATACCAGGGAGAAAGTGTGTGCATGTGTGTGTTTGTGGTAAAATTAAGGAGTGAAGCTAGACACAGAGCCACTGAAAGTATCCAACTTGAATCCACTACACCAGTGATGGTGAACCTTTTACAGACCGAGTGCCCAAACTGCAACCTGGACCCCACTTATTTATTGCAAAGTGCCACGTCCCTCTGGCTTTCTAGTAAGAAACTCTGGCAAACTCTGTGCGAGGGAGACAGCATATGTGCCCACAGAGAGGGCTCTGAGTGCCACCTCTGGCACGCGTGCCATAGGTTCGCCATCACTGCACTACACCAAGTAGTCTTTGCCTCCCAGAATTATTTTGAAGTTGAACGAGGAAAGGGTTGAGGTGGGCTTGCCACGTTAGAAATGTTGTTCATATAATAAACAGTGATCAGTAATAACAAGCCTTAAAATACATTTTTCTTTTAGGCAGAGGGATAGAGGGAAGTTTTTCAAAGGAATTTTCACTGAAATAAAGTCAGGAGGGCATTTTAAAATCATGTGCGAGGGCATTTAAAAATCTTAATTTTAATTAAATATGTATTTATTTAAATAAAGTAATGTCATGAAACCTACAATAATAGTAAATTCTCGTAAGTTAAAGACACCTGGCACTTAATTTTTTAATTTAAAATGTCCACAGGTCTAAAAGAAACGTTTCATAAAATTGGGCCCAGGATAAATATTTGGAAGCAGGCTACCATTATCTTCTGTCTCTGGCTGAAAAAAAAAGTGGACAACAGCAGGTTAGGAACTGTATTCATAACAGGCTATATCAATCATATTGAGAGCTGAGTTCAGCTGTGCATTAATTGTTTTGTCACAGTTGTGTGTCATCCACTATATGTTTATGCAGACAAATAATTCTTGCTGTTTCTAGTGAAAGAGTTGTGATTGCTGCCAGTAATTCTTTCACTACTCCTAAACTTATGGGCAACCACTGGCAAAGATGTGGATATGTTTAGCCTCCTGTATCGTTCCCAAATAAAAAATGGGGGCACTGGTATATATCTATAACTAATCTCTCATAAATTATCACAGTCAAATTTGTGTTATCAGAAAACCATGAACTTGTGGTTTTTTGTGGTCCTATCTTGGATCTCCTCAAGATTTTCCTATACTTTCTGGCAATCAGGCATGTTGTACAACACCCTGTCAAAGAGATGAACTGTGCTGTATAAACTTGTCAGTTGAACTGCCAGTCAATGAGGCTTGCGGTTAAGGAAAAGTAGCTAGCTTCTGTCTGGGATCAAAGTTTCAAATTTCCTTCAGTGTAGGAAGAGTCCAAAAAGCAAACAATCAGCCTGGACAGACTAGCCATAAAGGTTGGCATCAGGGCACAGTGGGGGTATGACGTCTGCACAATGTATGGTCTGACTTCACCCCCATGCTGGTCTGACACTGCATGCCACACCACATGGCAGGTGGCATCATGGCACTCTTCTGGTGCTGCATTGAGATGACGGAGCACCAAAGGAGTGTCGAAAAGCCATGGCACCAGTGGCCATGGTGCACTTTTTGCAGTGCAAAAAGGAGCCATCAGGTTTAAGACCATCATAGAATCATAGAGTTGGAAGAGACCTCAAGGACCATCCAGTCCACCCCTGCCATGCAAGAACTCACAATCAAGGCACTCCTGACAGATGGCCACCCAGCCTCTGTTTAAAAACCTCCAAAGAAGGAGACTCTACCACACTCCGAGGGAGTGAGTTCCACTGTGAAACAGCTCTTACTGTCAGAAAGTTATTCCTAATGTTGAAGTGGAATCTCTTTTCCTGTAGGTTGAACCCATTGCTCTGAGTCCTGTTCTTGGAAGCAGTGGAAAACAAGCTTGATTCATCCTTAATATGACATCTCTTCAAATATTTAAACAGGGCTATCAAACCGTCCCTTAACCGTCTCTTCTTCAGGCTAAACATACCAAGCTCCCTAAGTCTCTCCTCATAAAGCATGGTTTCCCTACTTTTCACCATTTTGGTCACTTCCTCTGGACACGCTCCAGCTTCTCAATATCTGATTCATATTGTGGTGCGGAGAACTGGACACAATATTCCAGGTGAGGCCTGAACAAAGCAGAATATAGTAGCACTATTATTTCCCTCAATCTAGACATTATACTTCTTTTGATGCAGCCTAGAATTGTATTGGCTTTTTTAGCTGCCGCATCACACTGTTCACACATGTTCAACTTGTGGTCTGCTAGGACTCCTAGAGCCATTTCACGTGTAGTGTTGTTAAGCCAAGTGTCCCCCATCCTAATATCTATGCATTTAATTTTTATTGCCTAAGTGCAATACCTTACATTTCTCCCTGTTGGTATTCATTTTGTTAGTTTTGGCTCAGCTTTCTAATCTATTAAGGACATTTTGAATTTTGATCCTCTCCTCTAGGGTATTAGTTACTCCTCCAATTACCAATCCACCTGGCAGTAGAAGCTAATCTGGTGTAAATACCAATATATCTTTGTCACTTCCAGATTTGGGCGCAAAAGTCCTGCAAATGGGCTGTTGTAACAGAATGCTGCAGTGTAAATGGACTGCTGCTTTTCAGAATTCAAGCCACTTATCTTCATCCCCTCTCCATTTGCCACTGATGAGGAATGGGGAGCCTCTTACCACTCATTCACTTTAACTTGTTTTGGAGTTCTAATAGGGCTAGACTTATATGAAAAATGAGTAGAGAGTTTGTGTAATGTGTGCTTTTGCAATGCTGCTTTGTGCAGAAGGCACAGGATGCAGTAGCTTCAGTGGTTAATTCTGACAATCGAAAGATCAGAAGGTTGGCACTTCGAGTCCCAAGTGATGCATGATGGGGTGAGTTCCTGTCACTCCTTCCAGTTTCAGCTAACCGAGCAGTTCAAAAGCATGCAAATGCAAGAAGATAAATAGGTACCACTTTGGTGGGAAAGTAACAGTGTTTGGTGTAGTCTTGCTGGCCACATGACCCTGGATTAACCTTCAGACAACACTGGCTCTTTGGTTTAGTAACGGAGATGAGCACCTCCCCTACAGTCAGTTATGACTAGACATTCATGTCAAGGGACTGCCTTTACCTTTACCTTTTTTGTACAGAAAGACCACTGCTGTCCTCGAGCAAAAGAACCATAAAGGAAGATTGTACAGAAAAATAGCAGCATTAAAATGTATGCCAGACTCCAGTTTATCAGCAGTGGGTTTCCTGGCACATTACACATATTATAACACGTTCTAACATGCCAGATTCATGAGGCCACCCTTGACCAGTTCATCACATCTCCTCTCTGGTTTTCATACTGCATTCCAATACTCATCCATATGGTTATCTACTCTACTTGGCTTTAGGCAACATCCTTCCTCCTGCCTTTCTCTCCCAATGACCACCATTCAAAACTGAACTTGCCACCTCATCTCCACAAAACCCTCAAGGTTTTGAATTTCAATTGACATTCTCATATACAACCAGTTTATATAGGTCTGTCTCTGGACTCTTCCCTCCACCCCATGCATTTGCCTAAGTCTAAAAAAAAGCTCATGCTACCATTTTCTTTCTTTCAGTGAGTTTCAAAGGTGCTACAAGCTCCCTTTGCATACTGATTTTCAAGATTAACATGGCTATATCTTTCTATAAATCATTGCAGCTAATCCAACTCATCTCTCAGAAGAGTTCTTCTGACTCATCTGTCAGAAAAATTTATCTAGTCTCCTGCCTCCTTTTTTGCACTGTTATGTCAGAATTCCTGTCTGTCTTTGGAACTGTAGCTGTTACTCCAACATAATATTTGCTACCTTGGAATTTGACCCTGCACTGGCTAATGGTTTGTTGCTCCTTATCTGTATAGTCCAGCACTTGACTTCTTATCCTTGACAACATCTTAATTTTCTTTTGCTATATCCAGATCATGACTCTGTTGCAACCTTGACTACCACAAATCACATTGTAATGAACAAGCCAAGCAACAGTACCAAGCCCCACGGTGTGGTCTTTTGTTTTGCCGGAGACCTTTGAGTTTAGGAAAGCAATAGTAAGAATCCCAATGCTTCCCAACTTAACTTGATATTCTCTAGCTCTGTTAGACAACTCCTATCATGCCTAGCTATTGTGGCCAGTGACAAAGAATCCTGCTTTAAAATATATTAAAGAAAGACAGGCTTACAAAATTTGTATTCTTTGGGGGGGGAAAACCCAGCAAGAAGGAACTGCCATACATTTTCAGTGGGCAATAAGGAAGCACCACAAACTTGACAAACATGTATTCTTTGATGTGAAGAAAGATAGCTGACTTTGACTACTCTTTCAAAATATCTGATTGGTAAGATTCAATTTTTCTGTGCTTCTTCTTAGATTTATAAAATCTAACTGACCGCAAAAGTCATTGACACAATCATTTATGATCACCCTGTATTGGTGCTGTGATGATCAGATGACAGGCTATTCAATATTCCATATTTGTATATGGTTTATCTCATGTGGGTTCTCCAGACCAGACTGAGGCTCCCACTGTAAGAAAAGCTCTTTCTGTGGGTTATCTCCTATTTATATACAAAATGAGTTTTACCACAGGCTTGTTGTGCCATTCCTGGTCATGTTTATGATCTATAAGTATTGAAATACTATGAGACCACCAATGGCACTACCTTTCTGCAGTCGCAGGATTGCATGATCCTGTGAGACAATAGGCTATGCTGATGGCAGCAGTGCTGCTGGTAGGGTCTCCCACATCAGACATGCTTTTGCTGAAGAGCCAGATTAAATATGCCAAACAGCTACTGGGTAGCAGCAATATTGGTAGCTGAGGCTGACACTGGCAGAGGATGTCTCAGAGACAACATAACTAACACTTGTTAATACTGTGCAGAAGGAGGCACAGTAAACAATTTTTGAATGTCTTTTACCATGAAAACCCTATAATGAGATAATTCAAAATGAAAGAAGAGGAGACTGCCAGGTGGGATGGCACCCTACGAGATACTGGAGTACACCAGAAGACAACTGTGAGTAGTACTATGGTTAATGATGCAATGGGACTCAAGCTGAATGGATGTACAGCTGTTGACATGCTCAGTGGTGAAAGGAAAGTCTGAAGCCGCACAACACATATTATAGGAGCATGAGAAGCATAAAGGGGATGCTAGACATAGTAAAATAGGAAATAGAATGTATCTATATTGCAATTCTTGGAGTGAACAAGCTAAAGTGGACAGGAATGGGACATTCTGAGTTGGACAATTACATCGTGTTTTATTCATGAAATTAAAATCTAAGAAATGGGGTGGCATTAATAGTGAGGAGAGATGTAGAAAAAGCAGTCAACGGATATACATTGGGCCCTTCTCTTACATGGGGATCCGTTCAGCCCCCCCCCCCCCCAATGTAAGAGGAAAAAATGCCTACACTTGAGCCCTATTCGAAGTAATGGGGCTCGTGCCCGCAGCGCGCCCCATTGCTTCTTCTGGGGTCCGTGAGGCTTTTTTCCAGCACAGCTTTCAGCCTATGCTGGCAGCCACATATGTGCACCTGCACTGTAATTCAAAGTCTGGCCAGATAATAACAGTAAGACTTCAGGGAAAACCCATTAATATAACCATAATCAAAGTTTAATATAATTAATATAATTAATTAATAAATATATAATTAATATATATAATCATAATCAAAGGAGGAAACAGCAGAATCAAAAATTGTAGGGAAATTTGGTCAAGGATTGAGAACTGGTTTGTTGGTAGGAAAAAAACACAGGCCTTTTAGCACATAAGGAATACGTGCTAGGGTTGCCCCGGGGTGTCGCTTACAGATGCCCCGCAAACCTAGTATGTATTCTGTACATCGAAATGGTGGCGCCCTGTACACACAGGCGCTGCCATTTTGATGCGACGGATGCTTAGCAGCCACACGTCACAAATGCGCCAGAAAAAACCTGCTTTTTGCGGGTTCTTTTTTTGCCAGCAGGAAACCGTGCAGTTTATCTGCTGCAGCTTCCCGCCGGCGGAAAAGGAGGTGCCGGCAGACCACCATTTTGGGGCAGTCTGTATCCTGCCACAGTTGCCATTTTGGACTCTACTTAGGACAGAGTGGGGAATCATGCAGATCTCCTGGCGTTGTTGGATTCAGCTCTCTGCATTCTTCATCATTGTCTGTAGTGAATAAGGATTCTGGGACTTGCTGTTCAATAACATCTGAAAGGCCACATGATTCTCAGCCCTGATCTAAGACTTTATCACATGAGCAGAAAAGACGGGAGCATAGCAGGGTGCTCCCATCAACATCGTGCAATAATGCTATGATTATCACACAATGTTGCATGACATTGCAATCGTCATGTGATTATTCTGTGAAGAAAGAGGCATTTTAGCACTGCTTTTTATTTACGGCATAAACCTAAATAAAAAGTGGCACTAGAATGGCTCTTTATTCACAGGATAATTGCGCGATAATTGTGACGTTGCACGATGTCGTGTGATCCTCATATTGTTATTGTGTGATATTGACGGGAGCATCCTGCTATGCTCTTGTATTTTTTGCTAGTGTGGTAAAGTCCCTAGAGAGTTTAAAGGTAGGTTGAGGATTCAATCTGACTTGCAATATTTGCAGTCTTACTTGAAAAAGAGCGGACTGCATTGTACAATTAATATAAGTGACTCTGTTATTGCGTGGCTCTCTGACCTGCAATAAAGGTCTTGATCATTCCAGACAATGCTGGGAGAGAATCGTACTTTCATGATGTAAATAGGATACAGTTGTCCACTGCACTTAAAGGCTATAGGCTAGTTCAGGTGTGCAGGGCATGTTTCCTGGCATATGCGCAGCTACAAAGGCGTTCAGGAGGCAGGGCAAGGAGGCTGCGGATGTTGCTGTCAGCCAAGTGAGTCATTTCTCCTCTAAAGCCACTACAAAGCTAAGCTCTCCTTGTCAACCAGCAGGGGTCATTTCCCCCCTTGGGAAGTGGACACAGCTGTGGTTTTAAAAACCATTTCTAGAAGGGTCTGGCAAATGGCACAAGAATCTGAAAGCTGTTTTCCTTCAGATAAGTCTCTTCTAGATCTGCTATAAATAGGCCTTTGGGGCTGTGATGCGAGGGGGGGGGGGTATTTGTAGTAAAAATAAGCACTGTTGTTGCCAGGTAACTGCATTTCCAATGGCACCATCCAGCACTGGGGATGAGCTGAAAACTGCCTTGAGGAAATATGGCTCACTCTGCAGCTTTGATCAGTGACTCACAGAGAAGGAACAAAGAACATAAGACAAAAGGAGAAGCCAAAATAGGAGGAAATACATCTGTAAATTTAAAAGGTGGGAGAAGATATATTTTTAAGAAAAATAAAATAAAAAGGTATAGACCAAAGGAAAACAAAGTGCAATGCATGCCCTGCCCACTCCTTTTTGTAGCCCCTCAAAGCCCCCCCCATCCTGAGCCAGTGTGGTGCAGTGGTTTGAATGCTGGACTATGACTCTGTAGACCAGGGTTCAAAACTCTGCTCAGCCAGAGAAACCCAGTGGGTGACCTTGGGCAAGTCACACACTCTCAACGTCAGAGGAAATCAAACGCACACTACCCGATAAAATCTGTTACCTTTGGCTATGCTGTTCTATGACTGTAATAAAAGATTGATTGGTTGTATTTAAAAATATTGTTTTATTCTCAATACCCTGCAATGTAAGGCATTATACATAAAGCTGTGATTTGTAATTCATCCTTGGTTTATTATTTGTTTCCTTGTTTTGTCAGAGGATAGGGTCTGAAAGTGAAAGAGTGGAATATGGCAGTCTAGAGGGTGCAATGTGGCGGGGGAAAGGCAGAGCCAAGTGTTCTATAGCTGCCCCTTTGTGCCACGTATTGGGGCCAGGGCAGCCTCGCTGGCAGCTCAGAGGCCTTAATCTGGCGTTTTTCGGGATCATGGAGAAGCATGGTCCTGAAAAGGGGTGTCCTTGGGGCTTCATGCCCCAGGATACCCTGACGGGTGCAGCCATGGGAAAAAAAGGGCTGCCTGGCCCCTTTCTCCCTGGCATCATTCCTGTAGCTGTTTAGTTGCTGTGGGAACAAGGCGCCGTCCAAAAGCAGCTCTGTTTTGGAGCTCCTTCCCGCGCTGTGCCCAGGCCGCCATAAGCAGCCTGGGGTGGCGCGGAGACGTCATGCACCGTTGCACCATTTGGACGCAGCGTGTGCATGAAATCATCATGGCGGCTCCTGTGTGGTCACGAGGCCACCATGATTATGCCACCGTCATGTACTGGGTTGCAGGGCGTGTGGATGCTCTGCCCCGAGGCACCTCTAGCACGTGACAAGGGCATCATTTAGGGCCTGTCTGTATTGGGTCATAATAAGGCAAGAAGAAGGCTTGGGACTGAAGGAAGAAAGGAGCATCTTGTGGGATTAAAGTTCCTGGCTCTGCCGGGTATGTCAAAGGTGCTGCCTGGCTGATCATGACCCCTCTGTAATCAACATGTGTGGGTTGTGTGTCTTCAAGTCATTTCCAATTTATGGCGACCCTAAGGCAAACTTATCACAGGGTTTTCTTGTTCAGAGGGGGCTTGTTTTTCACTTCCCCCGAAATAACGAACATGGGGGTATATTAAAAAGCAACAGCTTTTGAGACAGGCAAAAGAACAGCTTGTGTCAGCGTTGCCCCTCCTAGCTTTCTGTTATGTTAGGTTAGGCTTGATTAGCTGTGGTGTCGCATGTTGGGAACATGAGTGTATGGAGAGGAGGGAGCATCTGCAGGGAACATTGTGTCAGAAACAAGGTCATGTAGATGCCTGGTACTGGCTGGAAAATAATGTTGAAGGTGTGAGGGAGGAGGGTTCATGGAGGTTATAAAAATGAAACTAAGCTGACCAACAAGATAGGATGGGCCAAGCCTGTGCTATCCTGACCTGGGTTCTGAACTTGGTCAGCCTCTGGGCCAGTGCAGCAATGTGTGGGTGTTTTCAATCCCCTTCACCACCGCGCCATGGCCCTGCTACTGCTGTACGCCCCATACCTGCCCTCACCATAACATCTTCATTGAAGACATCCATCTTGGCCTGTAAGAGTGAAAACAGGTCACCTGGCTATACTGATGTGGCTAAGCACCCCCATCCAATGTCAAAGACCATGACAGGGGACTTTTGGGAAGATGTGATAGCAAAGGCAGGTACAGGGCGCATGCAACCATGTGGTATGCTGGCTGGTGTTTCAATCATGGGTCTATTTGACTCACACTAAAGCTTCTTTGGACCAGCATCACTCCAGAACCTCCAGATCAGCATCCAGACAAGCCAACACTCGCCCAGGTCTAATGGCCTGCATTGTCCATACAGGAAGATGCGAGGATGGGGAAAACACTGACCTTTTGGCCTGTGCATACAGACTCTTAGCTTGTTAATTCAGATCTGGCAATAACTTGCTTCTGTGTTGACTTTAACTAGCAATAAACTTTTTATGGCATCATCCACTTCAATATGTTCACTGAGTTAGATAGAGACAGGGTATTACAGCTTGTGTCCCTTGTGTGCAGCCCAATCCAAACCAATTGAATCCCTCTGTCCAGGTTCCCCTGCCCTTTCTATCTCATGTGGGTTAAGCTTCAGTTTGTCTGTCCCCAAACTGCCTCTATCTTTTCAAGAACTCCACAACCTCAATAGGATTTCTGGGTGGAAAACAGAAGTAGTGCCATCATCATATTAGTGACACTGGAGCCCACAATTCCAGATGACTTCTTGCTGTGGTTTCAAACAGATATTGACTAGCATGGAGAACAAACAGAGCCCTGTGCAAAGGGCAAAAGCCATCAAGCAGAGCAGAACCACCCGCCCCAACAGCACATCTGAGACCAACCTGCCAGTAGGATCAGAACCACTGTAACACTCTAACTCCCTAAACTCAACATTGTCAGGTAACCTCAAAAATCAGTTAATGAAACTGAAATGAACCGAGTGATCCAAAATAACTAACAAGTTCAGATTTCCCTTGTCTATTCTCTGGTAGGATTCATCTGCCAGAGTGAAAAAAGGTCTGTTTCTCTCCCCAAACCAATCCAAATCTAGATAATCAGCATCCCACAAGACCGCCTGAATTTGAGAAGCTCCAAGCTGCTCCAAAACCTTACTAAAAATGAAAGCATTGATAAAGTGCAGTAGCTATCAGAATTTAAATATGGCTTTTTCAGGAACTGCCACCTCCTTAAGGGCAGGAGGCATAATTCCCTGCCTAAAAGATGCATTTTATTACTTCTGAAATTGAATAACATCTTCCCTAGAGGGTTTTCCAGCTTGATAGATGAAGGGAATGCTGTAGATATAGTATATCTCGATTTTAGTAAGGCCTTTGACAAGGTTCCCCATGACGTTCTTGCGAACAAGCTAGTAAAATGGGGGCTAGACAAGGTAACTGTTACATGGATTTGTAATTGGTTGATGGTCGAACCCAAAGGGTGCTCAAAAATGGCTCCTTTTCATCCAGGAGAGAAGTGACCAGTGGGGTCCCACAGGGCTCTGTCCTGGGGCCAGTGCTATTCAACATATTTATTAATGACTTGGATGACAGAATTGGGGGCATAATTATCAAATTTGCAGATGACACCAAAGTAGGAGGAGTAGCAAATGCCCCAGAGGACAGGATTCAAAATTTCTTTTCCTGGAACTTGCATCCATTGCTCCGGATCCTAGTCTCTGTAGCAGCAAAAAACAAGCTTGTTCCCTCCTCAATATGACATCCCTTCAAATATTTAAACAGGGCTATCATATCACCTCTTAACCTTCTCTTCTCCAATCTAAACAACCCCAGCTCCCTAAGTCATTCCTCATAGGGCATGGTTTCCAGACCTTTCACCATTTTAGTTACCCTCCTTTGGACACATTCCAGTTTCTCAACATCCTTTTTGAATTGTGATGCCCAGAACTGGACACAATATTCCAGGTGGGGTCTGACCAAAGCAGAATAGAGTGGCACTATTACCTCCCTTGATCTAGACAATATACTTCTATTGATGCAGCCTAAAATTGCATTGGCCTTTTTAGATGCCGCATCACACTGTTGACTCATGTTCAACGTGTAGTCTACTTAGACTCCTAGATCCCTTTCATATGTAGTCTCGTTCAGCCAGATGTCCCTTATCCTATATCTGTGCATTTCATTTTTCTACCCTAAGTGTGGTGCTTTACAGTTCTCTGTGCTGAATTTCATTTTGTCAGATTTGGCCCAGCTTTCTAGTCTATTCAGGTCATTCCACCTCAACATTAGGAGGAACTTCCTGGCAGTAAGGGATGTTCAACAATGGAACACACTCCCTCAGAGAGTGGTGGAGTCTCCCTCCTTGGATGTCTTTAAACAGAGGCTGGATGGCCACCTGTTGGGAATACTTCGATTGAGACTTACTGCATGGCAGGGGGTTGGACTGGATGGCCCTTGTGGTCTCTTCCAACTCATTGTATGATTCTGTGATAAAAGTCAGAAAACAGGTGGTAGGCATCAGTCCTCCAAGAACCTTATCAACATTTTCAGGTTGCACACGCTGAAAAGTATCCATAAGAACATAACTGAACTGTATCCTAGTCACATCTATCTTTGGTTCTGTCAAATATGGCATCTGAAATGGTATGGAAGTAAGTGTTTTCATCTATAAATTCAACACAAAATGGTCCCAGCAAGTCTTTGGAGGTTCTAGTCGCTGTGTACCAAGATCGATATTAAGCAAGCCTTTCAACACTTAAATAGCTAACTTGACCAAACCTTTTATGTACAATGACAGTAAAGCAGGAATAAAAAGTTGGGTTCGCTTTTCTATTTGGTCACATTCGTTATGGGCCAATTGTGCTATAGTTGTTTCATGGATTTCAGCTCCACAAAATATTCCCGTTTATACATAAGACAGCATATATATGGAGTGGCCTTACTTTAAGGAAAGGAGATCCAGGTCTTCATTGAGACCACTTGGTGTCAAAGATTTCAGTTTTAAAATCCACTCGACTTCCTTCCTCATCAATTTTTTTTCATCATTATTAACTATCGTTTCCAGCAGTATTAACTATCTTTTCCAGCACCCAGAACCTCAGGTCTGATGCAGCATGTTGTATTTTCTCAAAATGACTGAATAACCATACTTCTTAAATTAAAAAGATGTTCCCCTATTTATTTTTTAAGAGGACTTGATGTCCTCCCCACACAACATTTTTTTTACATTTGCTCATAACCCCACATAATTCTTTTTTAAATATACATTGGCGCATATTACAAAACTGCTGCTACAAGTGCTAAATTGAGTCAAGGTTTAATGAGCTCTGTTGATCTCTGATTATCATTAAAAATTATAAAGTCTGTCATTTTGGATTGGTGCTTGCAATATATGCAGTGGTCACAGCACTACCAATAAAGATATCACTGTTTTCTATATTTTGTGTTTTGTAGTATACTAGTTTTGGGGTTAGAGCTCCCAGAATTACCTATGGTTGTCTGGGAGGGTTATGGGAGATGTAGTCCAAATCAGTAGCTTTTTCAAACTCTAGCACAGATAAACCTGTCTAGTAGCTGCACCATCCCAGATTCCCCACCCATCTATGGACATAAAGGTAAAAGGTTGAAGAATCTGGAAAACATAAGTATCTAGAAAAGAGAAGGTGTTGTTCCTGTGAAAAACTGTGTTGTCAAACAACTCAATATCTCTTCCTTAAAACTTGTCAGAATTGTCTAGGAATAGTTTATCTAGCATGTCTCCATCAATGCAAAACGATATTTGAATGCAAACTAGTTTACACAGTTGCTCAATGGGAAAGGAGACATACACAGAGGCTTTTGCAGAGGGCATGATCACAAATCCTTTACAGCATTATTCTAAAAAATCGATCTATTATGCCATCCACACAAATGTCCCAAACAACATTATGTACATCAGAGGATGGAGTTTTTCTTTTTCACTTAGCTATCAAGTGTTCTTGTGACACTTTTTGTGTTTTGTGCTGAAGTTGGCTATGCAATAATAAATATAATAAAATAAAAACACCACAGAGAAAATATTTCCTTTTATACATAAGACAGCATAAGGGAACCTCAACAGATGCAGTTTACTATGAATAAACCAGAGCTTCAAAATATTACTTTTCTTGGATTGCAGTTCCCAGAATCCTCCAGTGATGGTGGGTAGATATATAGTCGACCCTCCATTTTTGCGGAGGATCCATTCCAGACACACATACCCCCATGAAAATGGAGACTCACAGATATTCAAGCCCCTCATAGGCTCGTGTCTCACTGAGAGTAACGGAGGATGCCACTCTGTGACTATGCGGATCTTAAGTCTGCAAGAAAGGAGGGGCGACTGTACTGGGAATTGTAACCCAACAAATTACATTGCTGGCTGGGGATCAAACATTGTCACCTTTCTTTGGTTGAAATTCCTTCTGTACTTGATTGTACAGAAATTCTTTAGGATTTTCTATATTATACAATCATTCTTGGCCTATAGAATTATAGTACAATATATACTACTTTTGCTGTATCCTGGACTGTTGCTGCTCCTGAAATATTTCTCAAATCTAGCCCTTTCACTCCCCGCCGCGATCGCAAGGTAAAATGTAGGACAGCATTTTCAAATGTAGGACACATTTTTGTGTGTCCTACATTTGAAAATTTTGTCCTACATTTTCCCGGTTTGGAGGTCCGGCACTATGGCAACCCTAAGCACGACAAGACTGCACTACAAGTAATCACTATCTTTGTCAGTTTTGCCTCTAGTGTGAAACTAAGATGTAGAAGTGATTTTTTCTAATTTGTTTTCTATAATTCCTGAATATTATAATTTTTTCCAGAAACCTCTTTGCCACTGAAAATTAGAACAAGCAGATTTTATTGAAATCAATATTGGGATTTTTTTCCCTTGAGGACAGCTGCTCTGCTCAGTCTATACAAAACACATCCACTGCTATATAGTTTGTTCAGCCAAGAAACAGCAGTTATTTCCCCCCCCCCCCCCCTACTGGGTATTTTATTAAATGTGCAAACAAACCAAAACAACAGCAGCAACAACAAAAGACAACAAAACGGCAAGTTTTCCTTAGTGCAAGATTGCACAGTTTTGCATCAAAGTGAAATGTTTTCCACCCTCACCCAGAAAAAAATATATGAAACTAATTAGAGATAGGAGGGTAAATATAATTAGGGATGTACACACCTAATCCTGGAAAGTTTTTTATCCAAAATGAATTGAATCACCCAGCGTCCTTTAATAATTTCCTTAAATTTGGGGGTTCCACTTTCTAGCTGTAGCCCTCTCCGGCAACCAAGTACAGAAGTAATAACATAGCTGAGTAACAGCCGATATTTAAAGTACAGTGGACCCATGTTATACGCTGGGGTTTGGTTCCAAGATCTCCCGTGTATAACAAAATCCGGGTATGCTCAAGTCCCATTACATATAATGACATAGCAAAATGGTGTCCCTTATAAAAAATGGAAAATCAAGGTAAATTTATACTTTTTTGGAACATTTTCAAACTGTGTATGCTTAAATCTGTGTATAAAAAAATCCGTGTATAAGACTGTAATTTGATTAGTGCAAACAGGGAATTTTTGGAGGGGTGCCACAGCACATGGGGAGAGGAATGTTAACCCATTCTTCTTCAGCTGTGACACACACTCCCATTGCACCCTGCGGTGTAATTAGGTGTCAGCTGAAGACGAATTGTAGTTCAGGTTATGACTGCGGAAGTGGTTTACCAAAACAGCCATACATCACATTGGGTAAAGTATGTGTTTTCGTTTGCTATGCTGTGTTTTTATCTTGTATTTTGTCAATTTTTTTTAAAAGCTAAAGGTTTCCCCTTTGTCAAAGTTGTCAAGTCATGTCTGACTGTAGGGGGCAGTGCTCATCTCCATTACTGAGCTGAAGAGCCAGTGTTGTCAAAGACAACTCCATGATCGTGTGGCCAGCATGACTGCACAGAAGACTGTTACCTTCCCACCAAAGTGGTACCTAGAGACAGAAAGCGAAATGGCTTTCGCTTTACTTCTCCACATGCACTTCCGTTCCCTTCCTGAGGGAGAAGATAGTAAAAGCGTGTCTTTTGTTGTGCTGGAAAAATACGTTTGACAAAAGGCAACAACTTATTCTGACCAATGGGAGATGGAAGAGCCACATGGGTGCCTGTCTCATGCTGGCAGCCAGCAACAGGAGAGATTGAGTAACTGTAAAAAGAAGTGAAAACATGAGCTACAATAGTCGAGTTAGGTGGAATGCCTTTGCTTTTTAAAAAATATTTTGAAAAAGTTAGTCTGTCTTCCCCTGTTGCTGCTGTCACCAGAAAAAAAAGGAGGGAGGGAGTTATTGGAGATTATCACACCGGCAAAAAAAACCCAGGAGCATAGCACTATGCTCCCATCAATATTGCATGATAATATGAAGACTATCACATGATTATCCCATGAATAAAGAGAAATTCTAGTGCCACTTTTTGTTCACAGAAAATCCCTGTGAATAAAAAGTGGTGCTAGAATTCCTCCTTATTCACAAGATAATTGTGACATCATGTGATGATGATGATGCATTATCGCGCAATATTGACAGGAGCATAATGCTATGCGGCCATCTTTTTTGCCGGTTTGATAATCTCCATTGTGAGGTGAGGGGAAGCAGGAAAAGCTGACTTGCCAGGCTGGCTGCCCAAAACAAAAACTGGGGAGAATGTTTTTTTTATTTTTCAGTGGCACAATAGTTGTAGCAAGGGTAACTCATTAGTAGTGAGTAACCCAGCAAGTTACAGTGGTACCCCGGGATACGAATTGATCGCGTTACGAAATTTCCGGGATACGAAAAAGTTAGATTGGAAAAAACTGTTCCAGGATACGAAGGTTTTTTCGGGTTACGAAATTTTTTTCGGCGCGAAATTCAAACGCGCGGCTTGCCAGCGCTAACGGAAAGCCCTTTTCGGGTTGCGAAATGCATCGGGTTACGAACGGCGCGGCGGAACGAATTAATTTCGTAACCCGAGGGAGCACTGTATCTTGTTGGATCACAGTGATAGTAATGATCTGTTGTATGATTAGATTAATGAGTAAATTAATTAGTTCCTTTAAAAACATACTAAGCCCTGGGGCAAGTCTAATGAGTGTGGCCAGCGTACTTAAATGAAGAGCAAGTAAGGTGTGATACTTTTACATGCAGCATGTTAAGTACGCAGCATGTTCTCCACCAGGAACTGAATACGCAGGCGCACCTAGCTCTTTGAAAGTAATGACTAGTCTATCCTTGTTCTGGGCCACGAGGTCAGATGGCCTTTTGGGTTGGTTGGGCTTCCATGCTCTTCCCTTATTGGCATTTGCATGCCAGTGTTATGCTAGTCTGTGTCCTCATCCTTCTAAAAAAGGTAATTGTAAAAAGACAGCCACCTTTGAGCCCAGATCCAAAGCCACACAGAATCACCTCAAGTGTTTCAGAAAGCAAGAGACAGCAAGGCCTGATCATTCACTGAATTAAAACTATGATTTAAAAAGAAAAATGGAAAAGAGGCCAGCGTATAAGCAGGAAAAGACTCCAAATGCTGCCAAGTGCATTTCCCCAAGGGGCTCTGTAGTGTGCAGGCATTTTGCCCAGAAGGCATTTCCCAGAATGATGCTGCATCAGAAGACCTGTGATTTAAGGAAATCTTCTGTGGAGATATTTATCGTAAATGCCATAATTCACAATATGACACCGGGTTCATTTTTAAACTGGAATTGCACTTTAAGGTTGGTTTTCTCAGGAATTGCTAATAATTTGGCTGATCAGTGCTCACTCAATGCAACCAGTGTTGGGAAGCATTTACAGTTCCCACTCCCACTTTCTAAATTTGTAGGTAATTCATTCACAGCATCTTCATTGCTTTCTTCTGTGATTTGCCCCATCTGTTTACACTCTCCTGAAAATATATTCACCAACTAGCACAGTCTTAGCCATATTTCTTTAAAAGTAAGTCCCACCGAGTTCCAGAAAGTTCACTCTCATATAGTACAGGATTGCATTCCAAAGCTATAATTCTTGTTGAACCACGTACAAAGCCACATAGGTGAGAACTATGACCTGTTACAGACTGCCAAAAGAAAGCTGCTTCGGGTCTCTTTGGAGGTATGCTGTTTAAATGATGCATGGGTCCTAAGAATCCGGAAGCTGCACCAAAGCTGCACTCCAGTGCTTAGGAATGGAGTGTGGCTTTGGCTTGACCTCCGGACTCTTAGGACCCATGCATCATTTAAATAGCATACCTCCAAAGAGACCCGAAGCAGCTTTCTTTTGGCAGTCTGTAACAGGTCTATATTTCTATCTCGCATACAGTTTTCCTGAATGAAGTGTGAATAGATGAACACTTTAATGCTCCATTGAACCTAACATGGGGAATAGGAAAATGGGGCGGTATGGGGAAGAGAGCCTCTTTTGATGCTGTTCATGCATGTTTTAGCAAGGGACTGCCACTTTTGAGATTGTGATTAGAATATAATTAAGAATCTTGATAAATGTTGTAATGTTAACTGTAGATAGTTTTGCTTGCAAGTATGTATTTGTATATACAGAATGTCTGTAAGATTATGTTTTGTCTTATGTTATATTAGTTTTAATAGTTTGCTTATGTTGTGGTTTATGTGTGTGTTGATGTTATCAATGAAAACTTTAAAAAAAGATTTCTTATTAAATCCCTGCCCCTGCTCACACATTTGTTTTGTCATTGCCGCTTCCCATCTACCAGAAGGATGTCTGCATGTCTGCACATGTGTTTCTATTGTTTCACTCTCCTCACATCAAATATAAAGATATCCAAAGAAGAAAGGAACAGATATGTGGTCCTCCAGATAGCTCCTATGATTTCTCATCATTGGGTATGCTGGCTAGATCTCAGAGGAGATACAATCCAATAACATCTGGAGGGTCACACAGGGTCCAGTCCAGGTCTGTATCTCAGGCATTATGCCCAACGTCTTTTCCTGCACCCAAGACCTACAGGCTTTCAGGTCAAATATTAGCCATCAGATGGTCATCTGCATCATTAGATTTAGGTTCCTAGGGCATGCAGAAGTTGATTTCAGGGGGTTGAAATAAAATATACTGGTTGTGCAAGTTTGGTCAGACATATCCATCATTCTGCATTTTTTTTTCACATGACTAAGTTCCATTAAGTATTGATCATTGTTATCTGGATAGATATATGGATAATGACAGTAACCCACAAGGGGATTGAAATTGCACAAAGGGCATTTTCAGCAAAGGATTTTACCATGCCGCTGGCTTAATTTTACAGGGGCTTAAGAAAAAGTCATCCTCCATTTGCAGCCTTCACTTGTTTTTTTTCCCACCACCGTGTGTTTATATGCCTACAAGTTGTCTGTTGATGTATGGCGTTCATAGGGTCTTCTTACGCAAAGAATCCTCAGAGGTGGTTTTGCCAGATCCCTCCTCTGAAACATAGCCTACAGCACCTGGTATGTGTTGGCAGTCTCTCACCCAAGTACTAAACAGTGCTTCTGTCTTTTTCCTTACTGCAGAAAATCTATTGAGCATGGAGGCAGAATAACCACATGTGCTTTCTAACTCCTAGTATGCTTCTCCCTCTGGAAATGCTCTTGAGATTCACTGATGCAGTTCATAGTATATCTGACAGCCATAGGGGGCTCCCAGGAGTATTACCATTACCCAGAATGTATGGTTTTATATTCAGTCTTTCTGACTGGATGTGGGGAAAGTAGGACATTGGAAATAAAGTACTGCAGTTGCACAGAAGACACAGGCCCTTTGTTGGCTAAAATAATACATATGCCCCTTTGAGTGTGATGGAAAAGGCTTCCAATTTTAATCCAGCACAAAACAGAACATCCCCAACTATACCTTTGGGTTTCAAACAAGCAGTAAAACACTTGCTTATGGCCATGCATCTTGAATACAAATGCAACGTGAAAGCCATGACACCTCTCTAATGCGATAACTATAGGTCTTGTTTCAGTCAAAGAAAAGAAGATCTTTCCTAGAAATTGAATTTACATGAGAAAAAACAAAAGTGACAGGTATCTAGTTAGGTGTTATAAAAAAGAAAAAGAAAGAACTTATTTCTGGTTCATTTTTATGAAAAAAGGGGAAGAAATTTTCTCACTCAAAGGTGATTTTACAGACAGCTGCTTTCAGCCCCAAGCTGATAGCAGTACCAAAACTTGATACTGCTTGATATAGACACTTGATATAGACACCTGAAGTGACAACCTGTCTTCTAGGATGATAGCATTTCTTTGGTCAGATATCACAGAATGGTTTTTCTCCAATCTTACTAGGCTCCATTACTGATAGTATTCTGTACTTTGCCCCCTGAAAAGAGAGATTGGGGGGGGGGATTTTTGTTGACTGGGAGATTCTGGAAACTGTAGCACAGAAAACAACTTTCCCAAGATCTGCAGGAGGTGCACCAGGGAAAGAATCACCCAAGAATTGTTTAAACATGCATCCGAGGAAGTAGGCTCAACTAGTCTACGAAGGCTCATGCTACCAAGGTCTTTCTTTCAGTTAGTCTCAAAGGAGCGACAAAATCCCTTTGCGGATTGATTTTGCTCTGTCTTTGAATTCTCCCAGAATTGAAAGAGAACATCCTATGATGGAGAGGTATTTTTAAAAAAGTAGAGAGGAGAAGAGAGTGTTGTGTGTGTGCGCGCGCATGAGCCTTCCAGCCACCTGTCAATTTATGGTGACCCCATGAATTTCACAGGGTTTTCTTAGGCAAGGAACACTCAGAGGCAATTTTGCTAGCAGTGGTCCTCTTATCCAAATGATGATTACACTGACTAGCAAGAGAATTTAGCATTTTATCTCCAGAGGGTTTTTAAAAAACAAACAGAAACAAGACAGTAACTCTTTGAAGGAAAATAATAAAGACGATAAAATGTAGGGCACTGAAACACTAGCCCAGGGTATTGAAAGTTTTACTCAGTCATACCCCCTGAGTTTTCACTGGAACTAAAAAACTTGATTTTTAAAAATGAAAGAATAAAAGCCGAGTTCTCGGGGGCATTAATCTGCTGTCAACTTCTGTGTCCTCTGTGCCTGCACAGAATTGTAAAATGTACTGCTTTTAAAAACTCCAAGTTAGTTTCCCCCCCAAACAGACACATTTTGCTCTCCATGGTGGCGCAGTTTTTGCTGTGACTTTTCACAGTTACATAAGCATCAAGAGCCCCTTTTAAAAAAAATCTTCCTGAATTAACATCTTGCTGTAAATTTATGTCTTCACACATAAAATAAACTGACAAAGTGGAATTTTTCACTCTCACAGAAGAAAGTGCATTTGAAAAAGATGGGCTGTGAATAGGACTGGAGAAGAGAGGGACCCTTGGGCTGACAGGTGAAGAAGCTTTGGTTGGTCCCTATCTTCTGTGCATTGGGTTATGTAGTCAATAATCCTACATACTTTAAAACAGAGGCAGTTAATTCCAAAAGACTTGCCTAATTTGATGTGATGGCTTTGGATAACCTGCATATCTCACTTACCAATATCATTCACAGAGGACAAAGTTTTGAGACTTCTTGATGTTTTCCTTTCCCTACTACCAGATACTTAAACCATCTCTCTCCCTCACCACCACCAGCTGCATCCGCATTGCAGAAATACTCCAGTTTGATACCACCTTAACTGCCATGGCTCAGTGCAGTGGAATTCTGGGAATTGAACTGAGAAACATTTAGCCCTCTCTGTCAGAGAGCTCAGGTGCCACAACAAACCATAGTACTGAGCCGTGATATTTAAGTGGTGTCAAACTGGAATATTTCTGCAGTGCAGATGCAGCCTCTGTTTTGGGGTAGAATACTAGCATCTATCAACTTAAGTCTTTCCAAATAAACGCATATGCCATTTGAACCCTGTGGAAAGCAGAGTTTTAGTTTATGTTTTAATTGGTCATTACATTTATAATTTATCCAGCAGTAGCTGTTTTGACCACGTAGCAAAGTACAAGAACATTCCAAATCCACAAAACAGTGATACCTCTATGGGGCCAACCAAAATGCACAAAATATGTATTGCAAGCTTTTGAAGCTCCACTGGCTTCTTCATCAGTCAAACATACTCCAAGAAATAAAATATAAGATCCATTAGCAAGACAAAAAGAGTCACTCCTCTTGAGATGCAAGGATGGGAGCAGCTTTGAAATCAAGATGAGCATCTCTTTTTTTCTTTGCCATTGGAACTTAAAAATTAATTTCCTGGTGTACCCACATGGCCAGGAGGAGGAGAGAGCTGCCTTCATGAATGTCCCTCCACACCACCTGAACTGACAACAGCCACATCTTGGCAAAATGCAGGATTGTCACTAACATAAATTTCCCTCTTGTATGATTTTTAACCCTTTTGCCTGATGAAGAAGCCAGTGGAGCTTCAAAAGCTTGCAACGTGTGTTTTGTGCATTTTGGTTGGTCCCATAAAGGTATCACTGTTTTGTGGATTTTGGACTTTATTGTCGTTCACATTCATAAGGGTACTACTTAACACAGTCAGGTGTGTAAAGTGTTTACAGACAGTTTTCTGCATTGTCAACAGCCCAGAACTTTGATGACATCTGAGACTGAAAAACAAAAAATAATCTAAGAGGTAATCTGCTAAATTCATGTCAGATATATGTGAGCGCTGGCTTTTCCACTCCATCCCTCAGTCTCTTACAGACTGCCAAAATAAAGCTGCTTCGGGTCTCTTTGGAGGTATGCCATTTAAATGACGCATGGGTCCTAAGAGTCCGGAGGTCACGCCAAAGCCACACTCCATTCCTAAGCACTGTAGTGAAGCTTTGGTGCAGCTTCCGGACTCTTAGGACCCATGCATCATTTAAACAGCATACCTCCAAAGAGATCCGAAGCAGCTTTATTTTGACAGTCTTAACAGGCCACAGTATGATCCCATGTATGTCCACTGAATTCAAAAGGAATTGTTCCCAGATCCAAATACCCTAAAGGCATCAGATCCTGTCTGATCTTGGAAGCTAAGCAGTGTCAGCACTGGTTAATGCATGGATGGGAGACTGCCAACAAATACTAGGTGCTATTGGCTATATTTCAGAGGATGAAACTGGCAAAACCACCTCTGAGTATTCCTTGCCTAAGAAAACCCTATGAAATTTTAATTTGTTATTGTTATATTGATATGTTGCTTGTGTGATTTTGTTTTTATACTGGTCAATGACCGAATAAATGTTATTACTATTACTATCCTATGAAATTCATGAGGTTGCTATAAATCAACAGGCAGCTTGAAAGCACATGCACATATACATTTCAATACAAGATTCCAGTCACAACTATTACATTTTCACAGCTCCTTCCATTATATGGAAGCAGCATTGAGAAAACCTATCCATACCCAAACAGATTAAGCAGCAGCAGTCTTACAGAGTTTGTATTAATGGCTCAGTTCTATTAATTTGCAACAAAATAAGACTAGGCGGAAACATGGGGGAGAATGACAATTGTTCTTACGCTGAGGCTACACTGTTTAATATTTATAGGGGCACTTCAATGTCACTTTGAATCTTAGAGCAACAAAGTTACAAACCTGTGGTTTGGAATAGGAAATTATGTTTTAACTTTCATAGAAGCAATATTGAGCAGAGGCAAAAGAGAACTGGGCTCCCACACTTTTCAAAGTTATTTAGAAGAAGTTTGAACAGGGGCAGGCATACTCAAATCCCTTCTTGTGCACAGCTATTAAAGATGGGACGGAGCAAGTGTTTATTCTTACTACTACTTTCCCCATCCCAAACATTAGGTACAGTCTACATTTTATATCAGTATGACCATGTCCTTTTCCCATTATATAATGCTCAGCAGCAATACTCTTCTTGAGAGTTAATGGAACAAGAAGGAAGCATGTGCCATCTGCTCTTCTGAACAGACAGTGCGAGGTGAAATTATTGGCACTTTTCAAACTGTTGGGTGAAATTCTATCCAAAACCCTGTCCCACAGTTGCTGAGAATGGGCTTTCCCCATCTGGAGCTTGGGGGAGCTGTTTTTTTGGACTACAACTCCCAGAATTGCTAGTCAGCATGGCCAATGGCTGGGGACTCTGGAAATTACAGTCCACAGTACCACAACATTTCCAGTCTATGTTGCTCTCCTGGAAGAGTTTCTCTTCCTCTCCATATTTACATTCTGCCCTTATCATGGGGTCTCGGAGTGGCATACAATAACATCAATTTAACCAATATGAACAATATAAAAGAGGGGGGAAATCCTAAAATTAACAAATAAAAGCAGCATCATCATTTTGGTTTGGTGCACTGCAAGAGTGTTGCAGGGCAGTTGCTCAGCAGGCTACTAGCAGTACAAGCATTCAGGGAATCATATGCAATTTAATATGACAAGCAGGCACTTTTCTAATTTACTAGTGATAAAATCCCAGAGGAAATAATCTTTGTCTTTGTCAGGACAACCATAACTCGAGCCAAAATAGTCACTCATCAATAAACAAAGCTCTTATATTTCCCCCCCCCCCTTTCTTCTTTTTCAGTTCCTGTCTAGTGTTGGAATGTGCAGAAACAGTGTGCTGGTCATTGTCAAGTTCATTCTCATTATCAGCAGCATTCTGTTCCTGCAGAGCACTCTCCAGCATAGGCATATTGATGCAGAAGTCCCAAGGGATACTCAGTTTCCAAGCTACTCAGTTTCATATACTGCATCAGATTTACCTTTCACTTTTTTTTTTTTGAAAGATGGACCAGAAAATTTTCATATTGTTCTGTTGAAAAATCAAGTTTGGAATTGACTTAGGGGCTCGACAGACCACCCCAAAAGGGTGGGCTGGAGTCGCCCATTTTTGCTCCTAAGGGACGCTGCAGCAGCCAAACCGTGTGGCGTCCCTCCGCACCAAAAAGAACCCAGACAAAATGCAATGCAACGAGCATGCCATGTTGCATGCTGATGCCGCGAGAGCGGCACTGCAACCTGCGGACGCTGCACCTTGCTTGCATCATCATGGCAGCCCCCGTGGGGATGGGAGGCCACCACGTCCGTACGGACTAGGGTTTGGGAGCATGCTCGCTTCCCACCTGTCTGTACTGGGCCTTAGCTCCTTCAACATTTTGACGACAACAGTGGAAATCTCTGTTAATTTCTTATCCTTTTTCTTTTCTGATGCAAAGCTTAATGTTTCTCACAAGATGCCCTGCTCATAAGTGATGAAGGCATAACACTGGGGAGTCAAGTGGGAACTACAGAGTCTAGCCAGCTTTTCAGACCATTGGAAATAAGTTTTATCAATTAAAATAATTTGAAATCATAATGCATGTATGAAGTTGGATAAAATCTATTAGGTCCCCAAGACTTTTAATAAAAATCCATGTTTTTACTTAGCTCTGGAATGACTGCAGCATTGGCACCAGTTAGGCCACTAAGGGAAGGCTGTTTCACAACTGTGGAATACCTTTGATATGAATGAGAGTTCAGTGCCAAGATAGAAGTAACAATAAACTAAGAGGTGACCTGGAAGAATATGACACAAAGATCTTCTTTCCTGTGCAGCTGGTTGTCCAGAATGATCAGCCTGGAATAAAGTTACTGCAGTCAGTGCCATCTCTGCAGTGACAGATATTGGCCTAAAGTCACAAATGTTTCTAAAATATATAAATGCCAATCTGTTAATACTTTTCCACTGTTGTTGGTCACTGATGATTCATTTTTTATTAGCAAGCTGTCACATCTCCTCTTGAGGAAAAGATATGCAACCCCCTTATTGCCTTCCGTCTATTTGGTGAACTGTAACCAAGTCCTTCTATGGGAAATTAAAGGTAAAGGCATCTGCAGTGGCATTTGGAAGGAAGTAGTGCCTTTGGCTTTTTTCTGATCTTGAGAAATACTGTATCCCCTTCACCAAACTCAGAATTCCTTCTATAAGTGGGGTGGAGTATGTGCAGCCCATGAGCTGCATGTGACCATTGGGACCTGTAAATGTGGTCCTTGGGCTCCCTAGAAGCTTTTCAGATTTTTTGCTCCCAAACCACCCCAAATCTCCTAAAATTGCATAAAAAATCAAGAGTTTGCTTCCCTACCCTTCAAACCTCCCAAAACAGACAAACACCAAAACAAATAAAATCAGCTGAAAATACCAAAATGGTAGCCAGAAATGAAACACATCACTTCAGGATGCTGAAACACCCTGCTGTAACCAACCAGGCAGGTGCAAAAAGGAAAAATGGCCCCTCCTCTGTTTGAAGTTGTCCATCCCTCATCTATAAAGACAACATTTACCAAAGGATACCAGTTATGTCCAATAC
>NC_056525.1:121167607-121212167 GCF_019175285.1 Sceloporus undulatus
ATGCTATTCTACCTAGCATCCCCTTTGTGTCTAAGAAAGATATGCCAACAAATTGTGCTGTTTTACAGCCTCTCCTCCTGAAAGCTGGAAGAGGTAGAAAAGAAGTCCTATCAAGATTTAACATTCTCAGTGAGGATACTCAATTTGACCTCCTCCCCTCCCCTCTAAATGTGATAGTCTGCTTTTTTTTTGGTCTCATTACTGTATGTACTTTCTTTGTTAATGTTTCCTGACCTAAACTAATAACATTGGCAATTTAACTAAGCTACACAAATATTTCATTTGGTCAAACTATGGTGCTCCTTTGCTCCTGCAAAGCAAGCATTGCAGAACATGGCCTGCTAGACTGAAAGACCTCTGTTCCTTTGTAAAACAATAAACCTTGTTAAGTAGTGTGAGGGCTGCGAGGGATGCAGCAGAATCAACTCAGCTGAGACCCAGCACCAAGAAGTCATGCCAGAATGTTAGAGCTGAACACACTAGAAATCAGCATCCAGAGAGAAGCAGAAGCTAAAATCAAGGAGTAACCTGGGTTAGAGCCCTAGGCAAAGCCAGAACTGATGAGTGAGTCAGGACGGAAGGACAAACCATGGGCCAGATGGAGAAGTGAACCAGAAATGAGGACAAGGGAATAAGACACTTTAGAAGAGATGGATGAACTCAGAGATAAGACAAGAAGCAAACCATACAGCAGACAAAGGACACATACAATAGAAGAGCACAAGGCCTTGTTGTTCTAGAAGCACCCAATGACAATCGAAGGTAGGCAGAACCAGTGTAGGGCTTGGACATTGCTTCAAGCTGTGACTCAACATCCTGAACAGCCATGTGTGCAGACCCAAAGGTTCCAAGTTTTAACTCTGCCAGTTTCTGTCAGGTATAAGCTGCTTGGTAGCTCATAGCTAAGAAGAAGCACATTTCTCTTCAAAATTTGTATAAGGGAACAAGTATGCATAACCTGCAGGGCTGCATGGAGTGGTGAGGAAGGGCCAGTAGATTCAGGAATGCCCAAGAGCCAACGAATGAGCAGTATGTTGACTGGAAAGAGAGAATTGCTCAGAGAGGGAGCGAGAGATGAGTTGCGGGGGGAGTGGGGAGAGCAAGCATATGTTCTGCACACAGAAGGTCCCAAGTTCATCTGTAATGACTAGGATCTCAGGTGGCAGTCAAGGCTTAAAAGGCTAGCAGAAAATCTTGGACAGCTGCTGCCAGTTGGAACAGATTGGCCAATTCCCTCCCCATTCAATTATAGTTTGGAAAAGTTACTTTTTTGGACTACAGTTCCTAGAATAGCACCTGGCTGGGATAGCTGAGGATTCCAAGAGCTGAAAAATCTGTGGTTTTTCCACATTCTGGGTTCATTACAAGACAGATTTGTTATAATAAGGCACCTGAACCTGCTCCTTACTGGACATGCTCATCTGGAAACCAATGCATCCTGGATTAATTCCCACTTATGTTTGTCAGAAAGAGCATGACATTTTTTCACCCATCAAAAGATAAGCTCACAGCCATGGGCAAATCCATCTAGAAATACGGAGGGAATTGCCTCTGTTTGTTCCTTTACCCCTTTGCTTTTGTGGTGAAGCCAAAAACAAACGCCAGCACACAGAAAGGTGAATTTCAGCTCAGCCTTTCCCTTCCACAGTTCTTATAATCCAATGATCCCAGTGGGATCAACCTCCCCCCTCCCCACTTCTTACCATTTTGCACTTGAAACAGCTGAATTTGAGGGAGTGAGCCTCAGGCAAAAGTCAGTGTGCTGGAATAATGAGAGCAAGTCAGGCTGTGAGCCTGTGCTATCTTGCCCTGTCCTTTGTGCATTTCAATTCTCGGTGCACACACATCTGAGGGAGCATCCTCACTCTGTCGCTTCTCCCTGGTCTCTCTCTCTCATTCCCCCTCCCTCCTTTTCTTCTTTCATGAGCTGCAGAGCTAAGAAGCCTGGTTCAGCAGCATGCGACCAAGGCTATTGTAGATAGAATACTGTGGTCAGGCTGGCTACTCTTCAAGCTCTCCGATGTACCAAGAGGCCACAGACTCTGTTGTTCAGCAGGGCCTCAGCGAGACGTGCCCATCCAGCACCAGCCAAACCCAAGCCGCCACGGCTGTGCGGACCACTAAGAGACAGGTAAGGTCTGGGTACATGTGGTTATGACAGTTAATGTATCTAGCACAACCTTTGTGATGGGGTGGCAGGCCCTCAGTTCTCTGATCAGACATAATCTCCTTAAGAGTGGCACTAGGGTTTTAGTAGTGGGCCTGAATGGGTGACTGGGAAGCGGAGGGGGGGCAATGAATGGTTCTTCTTCAGCTGTCACTTCCATTAAAATCACACTTGTGTATTCCTCTCAATATGTTAATTGGTCTTTAACCTCTCCAGTATGACTGAACAAAAAGGAAAGAGACTAGCTTCCAAACAAGACAGTGCTGCACTCATTCCTGTTCACACACAAACCCTCTCACACCTCTTCAGAGCTGTCAGCCAGCAGAAACTCATATTGTATGGCTTTTGCAGGAGGTATTTGTTGCAGTGAGAAGAACTGAAAGCTTTTTGATGATAGTGGTGGTGATGATGACAGTAATAGCAACAACAAATAGAAAAACAGTGACAATGAGCTCTTCTAGTGTCAAGGTGGCCTTCCTTGTATTAATTGTTTTGTTTATGTTGCTCTGGAAAGAAGATTGTTTGCTGTTTGTCATTTTTTGTATTTGACATTCTGACTATTCATGTTGTTGTGATAAACAGCAGCGATTAGCGCACGATTATAGCCTTGGCATCGTCATTTTCTTCTTTTAAATTGGAGTGAGAGGGGAGTGGGTTGCGGAATCAATAGAACTCCTCCAAGGGACAGTGAGAAAGCTTGCAAATAAAGCAGAGAAAATGCAAGCTGACTGGAGGGCGTTGGCTAAAGTGCCCAACAGGCTGCTTCTTTTTGAAGTGCCTTTATCAGTTGACAGATGTGGCAACTACATGCAAGAGGCAAAAGAAGTAACAATGAAGGTCCACTTCTTTCCTCAAAATGAGCAGTAGGGAAGAGGCTGACTAAAACAGACTAGATCCACTCCCAATCTTATGGCAGCCTATGTATCTCAGGTCCAAAACAAACTGCAGAAATAATCCAGTTTGAGACTGCTTTAACTGCCCTGGTTCAATGCTAGGGAATCCTGGGAACTGTAGTTTTGTGAGGTATTTAGCCTTCTCTGTCAGAGAGCTCTGGTGCCACAATAAGCTATAGTTACCAGGATTCCCTAGCACTGGACGTTATCAGACAAGGGAAATGGGAAGTATAATCCAATGGCAATCCGAACGCAATCATGGGGTTTAATGTTATTGCGTGATAGACTAACACACGCAATTTCGGGCAATGGGAAGTCAGTCCGAATGCAATCATGGGGTTTCACGTTATTGCGTGAGAGGTGATCTCATGAAATTTTGGGCAACAGCAAGCTATTTTTGGTCAATGGGAAGTCAGTTCAAACGCAATTCGAATTCACGTAAATTCGCTGAATTAGCAAATTCACATGAATGCGTTCTGGCCCCACTTTCTTTTCATTCGAAATTAAGAGAAATTCTTCCCATGTGATAAACTCCACTGAGCCAGGGCAGTTAAAGCAGTCTCAATCTGGATTATTTCTGCAGTGTGTTTTGCCCCTCAGTTATGTTTTCCCTTCCTTTTATATTTTTTTCCTTTTGCAGGATCCCTGTGCATGTCTTTAACTGTGGGTTACAAGCAGAATTTCAGCAGGGGAGCCATTTTCCTCACTTTTGTTTTTGTTGTTGTCTCCAAGTCATTTTTGATTTATGATGACCCTAAAGCATATCTTACCGTAGGATTTTCTTGGCATGTTTCTCCCGAGGGGGGTTTGCCATTGTCATCCTTTAAGGCTGAGAGTCTACGACTTGCCCAAGGTCACCCTTATTGGTTTCCATGTCCAAGTGGGAATTGAACCCTGATCTCCAGAGCTATAATCCAATGTTCAAACTAGTACACCACAATAGCTTGTGTCTAGGCATTGGGAAAAGCTTAACCTGGTGAAATTCTGTTTGTTGTGCAACTGTTAAAGCCATAGGTGTCTTATCAGGCAAAAAAGAAAAACATAGAAAAGTTAACAGTCCTTCTACAGCGCTGTGTAAATTTACAGCGCTTCATAAATAAAGATTAATAATAATAATAATAATAATAATAATAATAATAATAATAATAATAACTCTCATATTTGTGATCCCAGTTCTTTTGTAACTCCTTCTCTGAAAACAACAACAACAACAACAACGACTTTATCATGCAAGGAAAAGTGGGGGTTTAAACAGACATTAGCCTGTGAAAATTGCATGACTGCGGTTAAGATTTTCACACGACGTCATGTTTAAAAAGGATTTATCCCAGTAATAAACAGGTAATAACCAACAACAAATCATTCACAGAGTATCCCTGTAAATGATTTGTTGCTGGTTATTACCTGTTTATTGCCAGGATAAGTCCTCTTTAATCATGATGCATGTGAAAATGCTCACTGTGATCACGTGATTTTCACAGGCTAATGCCCATTAAAACTCCCACTCCCCCCCAATTTGCCCTGTTTGATAAAATCCATACTCTCTTCGGAAAGAGAGCTTACAGATACAGTAAAGAGCACAGGTGAAGGAATGTGAAGCATTGGGTTCTCACCCTATTTTCCTGTTTTGGCAGTTTCCCTTGTTTGAAACTTCAACTAAAAAGTTGAAATGTGTCTCTGGAGGGTAAGGCTAGATATTAAGGAAAATGCAATTAACACATGTGCTAAGCAAATTGTCTACCTTGGCCTCATTAAGAGCATTAAAAGCTTTATCTGGTATTTTTCTTCTCACACTTTTGTCTTTGGCCTGATCCTCCTCTGGGAAATGAGACTGAAGAGCTTCTCTGAAATTGAAATTGGAAAAAAAAAAAAAAAACCACACCATTGAGACAGAGCAAGAGTGCGAACCACCTCTCCTTTCTACACATGTTGTTGGAATGCAGTTCCCACCAGCCCTGAGCAGTACAGCCAGTGGTGAGGAATGCTAGGAACTGCAGTCAGTCAACATACTCCATGATCCTGACCATGGATGTGGAGTGACCAAGAAAGCCAATCCAGGCCAGTGTGGTACAGATAAGGTCTAGGGCTTTAAAGCTCCTGGTTGGTTGGCTTCTTAATGGCTTCTGCTGAGTTCCAGCAGACAAAGGAAATGGGCTGCAAATCCTTGCCATGTTGCTGCTTTGAGGGAACAGCTAAAGCCACCTATGACTGACAGACAAAATCCCAAGGCTTTGGGCTGGAAGAGCCCACAGTCAAAGGACTTTATCACAAGGGGAAAATTGGGGGTTTAAACTGTTGCTCCATTATGCAACGTAAGTTTGCAATATCATCTCTATTGTGTCTTTCCATCCTGAACTTGGAAAGCTAACATTTATTGATCCAGATATGGAAAAAGTAAGTATTATAAAATTTTGAGCATCACTTTGCTTTTGGGAGAGATTAATTTAATGATCCAGTGGTCACTTTCTTGGGGATTGAGCATTTCCAATCTGTGGGCCACTGTTTTGTTTTCCACATTTGTTTAGTTAGAATTTGAGTGGATTCTGCCCCTGTTGATTGAAAGAGATGAATTGGTAAGCCATCAGTTCCTGGTGATTTATTTCTCCCAAGTGCTTTGAGTGCATTTTCTACTTCATTTTCTAAAATTGTGGGTTCATCTTCAAGTGGTTCTTGAAGAAGGAATCTGCCACCCTATCATCTTTTTAAAAATAGTTTTTCAGTGTATTGTTTCCATTGTCATTTTATTCTTGATCATGTGTAGTGTGTCCCTTGCCGGTCATAGAGCATCCCTTCTCTTGGTTTAAATTTCTCTTTGATTTCTTGGATCTTGTGGAAGAGGTATTTTGTTCTACCTTTTTGTTGTCATGTTCTATTTCTCTGCCAAAACTGTTATAGTAGTTTTCTTTGTCTTTGTGCACAAGGCATTCAGCAGTTGCATTCAGGGTTCAGATGCTATTTCTGTCTCTTTTTACTTTTGCTTCTTGTCTAGCCTTAACTGCTTGAAGAGTTTCATTTTTTTATCCATTGAGGCATCTCTTCCTTTTTGGTTGTGGATAGTGCTTTTTTGAATTTTCCCCTCACAATGTCCATAGCTCCTGGTCAGTTAGGCTTAATAGTGCAAAACATATATATATATATATATATATATATATATATATATATATATTGCATTACCATTCGATTCTACAGGAATGTTTTTCAGATTGTGTTTTGGCACAGTTATTGATTTAGTGTTCTTTTTTAGTGTTACTCTAATTTTTGATAGTATTAGTTCATGGTCTGTGCCACAGTCTCTTCCTGGTATTGTTTTTGAAGAAATGATGGAGCTTTTCTACCTTCTGCTTCCAATTGCATAGTCTATTTGATTTTTATATTGGCCATCAGGTGATGTCTATTCATACAATCACCTCTTTGGTTGCATGAAGAATGTGTTTGCAGTTAACAAATTTTTTGCTTCAGAAAATTTTATCACTTATTCTTTTGCTTCATTTCTTGATCCTAGGCCAAATTCTCCTCCAACGTTCTGGTCTCTTTCCTGCATTTGCATTCCAATAGCCCATGATTGCCAACATGTCCTGTTTTGGTGTGTGATCAATTTCTTCTAGAACTCCAGCACAGAGCTGTTTCCTTTTCTGGTACAGTACCAAAGCAGTTTATTTACCCAAAGAACACAGCTTTATGTATTTTTTTAAAGGCAGAAAGGGGAATGGCCTGGTTACTTGCTTTTCATTTCTAGCTATCCTACCTATGACATTATCTACACATCCCATTTGTTTGTTTTTCAGTCAGAAAAGGATTGTGGCTTGCAGACATTCCAGTAGGCAATGGGTTTAAGATTTTTTTTTGTTCTCTAGTATACAACCTCCAATTTAAGACCTTTCATAGGTTTCACAACAAGCTCGCCTTTTTCTCCCAAGGAGGTTGCATTTCAGACATTGATGTATTGACAGTAGCAGCAGCAGCAGCAGCAGCAGCAAAAAGAATGTATCTGAAAGCTACAGAGAGAAGCCAATATTGTGCTCAACTGCTCATCTGTCTCAATCTTTATGCTACAGTCTCTTTATTCTGCTCACACTCCTTTGCCGAAAATCAATATACTTATCCTCATGAAGCTCTGTGACTCTTCTTGAATGGGGCCCTCCCAAAGTGTAATTATCCAAGCGGAATTCACTCAAAGAGCAGAGCACAATTTTTAGCATTCCCATTTGTCATCTGTCTGCACTGCCTCTGCTATCTGGGGGAGGCAGGGAATTTAAGATTCTGGTTTTGCTGTGTATGTAAACTGCAGGAACTCTGAGTGATTGTGTACAAAGAGAGAAGCCAGGAGGAGCCCTTTAGTGACTTTAGATATCAGTTCTGCTTCAGTGCTGAAGAGCGCATAGCTCAGAATTCAGAGGCGTCACCAGGAGACATGATTTAACACCGAAAGACAGGAAGAATTAAAAATAGCAGACCATATCCATGTCCTCTGGAACATGCATCTGCCCAGAGTTACGTATAGTCTGCCACTGTTTGAACACTTGTAGCCTCATCCAACCTAGGGTTACCAGAGACTGAAACAGAGCTCCTCTTGAGAAAAAGATTCACCTCGTAGGTGAAGGATGAGAAGACAAGGATGGGCTGTCAAAACCCCCAGTTAATTTGGGATAATCAATGTCAGATTTCCCCCCCCAAGTTTTTCTAAAAGAGTCAGATTCTTGGATGTGTGAATGCAAACAGAGCCGAGATAAGTCAGAGTAAAACTCTGCATGCCTTGAAGTGTTTCGAATTTGCATCATTGACTCCATCTTTATTCAAGTGCTGACACATGTGAGTAACCAAACTGACAGAGATGTGCATAGATGCAGTCCATAATGTGAATAAGAAACCCGGAATGTGTGCTTGAGATTATTCGCATAGCTGCGCTAAAAGCAACAATGTGTGAATGACCCTTGGGAGTACCATCTGACATGTTGTGTCCTCTAGGTGGCTGGAGGCTTGAAGGCTTCTTTAGCTAGAGCTCATTGGTGGCAGTGACCAGTCTGAATTTACATCAGACTACCAGTTCAGGTGATGCTATGACTATGGGTTGAAATCATAATACCTGGGGCTTTTCATCTGTGACTATCCATAAAAGTGGTGTCATGCACCAAGATCTGATCCAAGCACCATATCAGGATTGCCTGTGTTCTAAGAAAGAAGAAGTGTGACAAAGGAAGGGGAATGCAGATGAAAAGGAAGAAGAGTAGAACACAGAGAGAAAGAGCTGAAATGGAAGAAACCCTACTTCGCTCTAAGAGGGTGGGGAAAGCATCCCCCAAATAGCTAGGACTGGATGGATGCGGAGGAAAGCAGATTGCTGAGTACCAAATCCGCCTCCCTCTCCCCCCCCCCCCCCAGCTCTCCTTTGAATCTCACTGGCAGTCTCATTCCAGTGCAGCATGTATTTATGATTTGTGCGTTTGGTTGTTTACTAGGTCATGCGGAAATTATTTTAAAATGATTTCTTAAAGAGATTTAAAATTTTTGTTGGATGGCATTCAAGCCTAATACTAAAATGATTGTTTTAATAAAAGCTATTAAACGAGGCTGGCTTCACGGAAATTGCTAGAAAAACTAAACAAACAACCCTCAGACAGAACTGGAGCCATCTGAGTAGGAATTTTCCATAAACCTCTTCTCTTGCCTCAAAAGAGGCTTTCTAAAATATTGGACCTTGTGAAATCTAATTCTCTTTATTGTCCATTTAATTACATTTGTCCCAGTGCTTGTGTCAACACACATGCCTCATTTTGCCCCTGTCTTAATACAACCCTGGGCTGGGAAAACAGAGCAGGGCAAATACTTCTCTATCATCATTCTTGGTCTTCCTAGTAAGCAGTGATCTTCAGTTACATCTATGGACAGGATGAGTAGATATGCTATTGCCATATTTCAGATCCATTGACATGATTTAAGTTACCTTGTTGAGTTACCATATGAAATTTGAGGAGCCCTTTTGCAAATTTTCACCCCTACAACTCTCCCAATTTAGTGTGGACAGTCCCAACATGGTGTAGTGGTTTGAGTGTTGGACTAGGACTCTGGAGACCAGGGTTCAAATCCCGACTTGGCTGTGTAAATCCACTGGGTGACCTTGGGCAAGTCACACTCTCTCAGTCTCGGAGGATGGCCATGGCAAAGCCCCTCTGAAGAAACTTGCCAAGAAACCCCCATGATGAGTTTGCCTTAGAGTCACAATAAATCAAAATGATTTGAAGGCACACAACTATAACAACAACAAAGTCCCAATTAATCCCTTTTCATCCCACTTTTCCAGCTGCTTTTACAATGTCCCAGTTTTTCTCTCCATCTCCTCCTTTGTCCTCAGTTTACTTCAGTTGCCATAAACAGTCATTTAAACTTAATTAACTCAGCTGGGGAAGAGGAGAGGAAAGTGCTGAATCTTGACCTTCCCAGGGCAAAAGGAAACTTTTGTAGCCTCTCTTATCTCATGTGTTGGCTCCTCATTAAATAATTTTGCCATTTTGACTATACTCTAATGCTTGGCCAAGCCCTAGTAGTGCAGTGGTTAAATGCCTGTACTACAGCCACTCACTCACAAACCACAAGGCTGTGAGTTCAATACCAGTCAAGGGCTTAAGGTCAACTCAGCCTGGCATCCTTCTCAGGTCACTAAATTAAGTACGTACCCAGCTTGTTGGGGGCAATTAGTTTATACTTTGTAAACTGCTTAGGGAGTGCTTAATAAGCGGTATAGAAATGTACATCCTATTGCTCTTGGACACATGCCCTGGTTTACATCTGTGAAATGTTGGAGGGTATGATTTCACTATGGCTTCTCAGGCTTATTAACTGAAGCACAAACACAGGCTTGCTATTTGGAATTATACATTTTTTGAATATTTTCTAACCCTGGATGCTTGAATCCGTGGATAAAAAAATTCCATGGATAAGGAGGGCTCATTGTAACCAGAAGATATGGTGTTTATATGACAGAAGAAAAAGGTCCATTTTATTTTGATGAAAATGTTAAAGTTAGCTAAATGGAAAGGATTTTCCTCACCCAAACTCCACCTGTCTTTTCCACAGCATCTTCCCTCCCCTGCCTCCACACTTCAGTTGCATTTTGGTGAGAAGAAAGGATAGCTAGCCAACAAATAACCATCTAGGGCCCAAAGCATGATATCCCATCAGATCCTAGAAACTAAGAAGCATCAGCTCTGGTTAGTACTAGGATGGGAGACTGCCAATGAATACCAGGTGCACTAGGCTATATTCCAGAGGAACAAACTGGCAAACACACTTCTGCCTAAGAAAACCCTATGAAATTCATGGGGGTCATGATAACAGTGACAAATTGACAGGCAATTTGAAGGTACATACACACTCAGTCTGCATAACATTTAAAGACTTTGAGGAAGAAAGTTCAGAGTGGGGGGAATTATTATTATAATTGTTATTACATAAAATATAAAGATAACATTTAAAAACAATTTATAAAGTAAAAAAAACAGTAAAAATATTTTTTTAAAAAAAAAATTTATGTGCAAACCTTAAAATCTGAATCATAAGCATTTAAAAGCCCAACCTTCATCAATTTGAAAAGCCTGCACAAAAATTTATCTGCCACCAAAATGAGAGCATGGGCCATCCTGTACTTTCTGGGGAGGGAGGTCCAAAGCCTGGGAGCAGCCACCAAGGAGGCCCTGTCCCTTATTCCTACCAAACAATCCTGAGAGAATAGTGGGGCAGACAAAAGAGCCCTCTAGTGAGCTCATGAAGGGAGATACGGTCCTTCAAATAACTTGAATCCAGGTCATATAGGGCTTTGTCAAAGCACTTTGAATTGTGCCATCAAACAGACCAGCAGCCACTGGAGCTGCTGCATCAAGAGAGTTGTAAGCAGTGGAGATGTCCAGCAAAATGAATAGGGACACACTCCTCCTGTCCAGTTGCCTGTGTGGGAACTGTACCAGGTCTAGCCAGGAGAAGGACCCTCCTTCCAGTCCATCTGCCATGGCCCTGGCCTCAGAGGGAGAGAAGAACCAACCACTGGACTTGATCCTCTTCCCCACTGCCATTCCTTTCTCCTTTTGTGTCATGCCTTTTTTTAGATTGTAAGCCCGGGGGCAGGGAAATGTCTAATTAACAATTTGTAAGCCACTCTGGCAGAAGAGTGGAGCATAAAAACTCTGAATGAATAAATGTATCATTCACCAAGGCAACCAAAGCTGTTTCTGTCCCATAACCAGGTCTGAAACCAGAAATGGATCATCCACAAACCTCTGAGATTGAGAAGCCACAACACACTCTAGTACCTTGCCCCAAAAGGGAAGGTTGGGGACTGGTCTATAGTTATCTAGGGTAGTAGGATCCACGAAAGGTTTTTTCAGATGAGGTCTTACCACAACGATGTTTGAATGTTCAGACCTTGCCTTGTTGTAAGGAGGCATTAATCACTTCCCTTATCCACTCAGGCAGTCCTCCTCCAATCTGTTTAGTTAGCCAGGAAGGGCAAAGGTCTACTCCCACCTCTCCAAGGATCTTGTCCACATCCTCAGGCTGCACAAATTGAAAAGTATCCATCAACTCTTGACAAGCATAGGCCAAGGTTACATCCACTGGAACTGCATCAACTCTGGTGTCTGTCAGATCCAAGTGATTTTGACTGCAAAGTGGTGGGCAATTCTTCACAGTGAGCTGTTGAGTTGCTTACATTCTACTCTGAACCAGATAACAAATCCCATACCAGTCAAAAAGCTCTCCTGAATGGTTCTATGCAGGGGTAAAGGTGTTAGCCAGAAAAGCCTTTATTGCTACCTTTATTGCCCCACCGCAGGCCTTCAGATAGATTTTAGTATGTGTTTGGTTTGACTCACTATGAATTTTATGTCACTGTCACTCTAGTCACCATCTCATTTGTTTAATTGCTGCCAACTTCTTAGGAAACCAAGAGGCTGGTTTAGCTCCTCTTCATGAGACGTGGTGCTAAGGAGCTATCATGTCTACCGCTCTCATCATTTCCCCATTCCAGAGTCAACCAAGACTTTGCAGGATCATCTGCCAAGGCACCAGGAAACTTCCCAAGAGCCATCAAGAATCTATCCAGATCCACAAGTCTTCTGGGATGGACCACCTTAATAGATCCCCTATCCCCCGCAGAGGGTCTGAGTACCAGCAAGCCTAAACCTGAACAAGAATTGAACTGTTCATGACAACAGAACAGTAGAAAGCTCCTCCATTCCTAGACCACCAGCATCCGCTCCTGAACAGAAAACAAGGTCTAGACTCTAGAATGTGCCCAGCAGCATGAATGGGGCCAAATACCAACTGGGACAGACCTATTGTTGCCATGGGTGATATGAAATCGTGAGCCACTTCTGATCAGATAGCCTCAGCATAGATTTTGAAGTCCCCTGCAGAGATTCCAATATCAGTCCGGCTAGCTCAAGAGGGGAGACTGTTGAACAGCAGGGTGGGAAGTACACCAGCAAAATCCCTATTCTGTCCCAGCCACCCACCTTTAAACAAACACACTCAAATCCTGCAGACTGAGGGATAGAGCACCTGGTCAGGGGGATGTCATCCCAATAGACTACTGTAACTCCAGTTCCATGCGCCCTAGGTCTCACCTGCTGCTACACAGAGAATCGTGGTGGGAAATGTGAGAGAGATTAACAAGCCCCACACTTCATCCAACCAGGTCTCTCTAATACAGTGGTCCTCAAACTTTTTCCAGCTACTGCTCCCTTTCTTCTTGGGTGACAAGAGGGGTGACTAGCATCCCTCTCCCATGAGTATTTTTTGATATCAAGCCTACAATTCTACTTCAAATTCAAAACAACCAATTTCAGTTCCTGTTGCCTTTGCACCTGGTCACCTTGGGAACAGCAACCAAGCAGCTGGCTGAGCAACAAAGTATGATGGCTGTGTTGTTGGTTGAAACACATGAGATGAGGTTGAGAATGGGGTTGTGTGGAGCGAGAGGAACTGGCAAAGTAGACAATGTCATATTGGGGGGGGGGAGTGCAGCAGGACAATGGGTATGTCTGAGACCCTCTGTATGGCAGAAAGTCTAGGACTAGTAAAGGTGGAGGATATATTTCATATACTGTATGTTTGGGATGATCCTGCACATTTCATATATGCTTAGGATCCTGAAGTTTTAATGTACTATATATATATAAAAATAACTATAAAGCTGAAGCTCAACTATATACCACATCAAAAGGTTCAGCAGAAAGTTAGAACAGGTGCTTGCCAAATCTTCTTACCCGGTTTTGAAAGAAGAGAGAGGGCAAATTTTTTCAATTTTCATTTCAGATACAAATTGCTAGGCATATAAATGGCTAGGAGTACTGAATTCTTTTCCTTGAATGTTGAGTTACTGGGAAAAGTGGTACTTAAAGCTGTGACAAACAGTACTGCTTGACAATGTTTATCATATTGGAGGCAAAGAAGGTTATGATGATGTCTTCTGGCAAATCCTCTTGTGTTGGATTGAACGTATGACACAAACTATTTAAAGATTCTTCATCAGTTAGAATTGGAAAGAGCAAAATTAAGACTCTTATTTCCACTAGGATGGAAAAAGCAAATCTAATACAGAAAATCTGGTGCCATTAATGGATGTGAAAGAAGCAATTGCTTTGTTTTGCAGCAAAACCAACTTTAACTGGGGGGTGAAAACTGGCATTATATTTCTAGAGTGCCAAAGTACTGACAATACCATCACTATCCGTACAACACACACTTCTTTTTCTAGTCCTGGGATTACCACATGACAAGCCAGTTCTGCAGGTACCTATTGATGGCATCCAGCATGGTTTCTCCAAGTTATCTCACTTGGGATATTTTCATACAGGGAAAAAGGCTGGGAGTAAAAGGCATACTACTGGCAAAGTTGCACGATTGCATTGAAGGATCAGCACCATGTGTCTGAAAATCGTCAGCGTGATCACGCAACTTTGCCAGGGGTATGTCTTTTATTTCCAGGTATGAAAATCTCTCTGGGGAGGCTGGGGAGGTGCCAACCCACAGTCTGGATTGGACTCAGAGTGGATGAAGGCCAAGATGCTTAAGTTGAATTCTGTCATGTTGGTGATGCACTGTGAGCAACTAGTTCAAGAATCCAAGAAGCCGGTGTATAGTAGGTTTTCAATGAGGTCACACTAACTATGAAAGAACAAGTGCCCTGCTTGTGCATACACTTGGATCAAGCATTGTCCCAGAGGCTCAGGTGGTCTGAAAAACATTTACCAACTTTGGTTGGACTGGCAGTTGCATTTTCCTTAGACAAAGATAGTCTGGCTATGGTGACTCTCGTAATCTCTGTGCTTAGTTGCTGTAATGCATTATGAATGAGGCTGCCCACAACCAGAGCTTGGGAAAGTTATTTGGAGTGTGTGTGTGTGTGTACCTTCAAGTTGCCTCTCAATTTATGGTAATGCCATGAATTTCATATGGTTTTATTAGGCAAGGAATACTCAGAGGTGGTTTTGCCAGTCCCTTCCTCTGAAACATAGCCTACACTTTTAGATTATCCTGCTATAGATGATGGTTTCAGGATCTTTCAGCATTTTGATTGCCCTCCTCTGAGCATGTTTCAGCTTATCAGTACTCTTCTTGAACTGTAGTGCCCAGACTTGGACACAGTCATCACAGTTTCCAACTGTTTTGTTTTGGCACTGAGAGTCTGATTAGTACTCTGACATTCCACTTTTTCAGATGCTTTTAAAATGCTTTTATCATGCTATTTGAAATAATGTCCTCTTCGATTAAAAGATTGTCAACAGCTCCAGCACCTTTCATGGCAGATCAATTAATTCTAAAACTCCAGAAGTCCTGAAAGGATTGAAGACCTCTTGCAACAATTGAAAAGTTGAGACAGAATGCATAAGCCACCCCATGCTTCTGCTGCTGACCAATGTGTGTCTATGGCCTGTTACAGACTGCCAAAATAAAGCTGCTTTGGGTCTCTTTGGAGGTATGCTATTTAAATGATGCATGGGTCCTAAGGGTCCGGAGGTCGCACCAAAGCCACACTCCATTCCTAAGCACTGGAGTGCAGCATTGGTACAGCTTCCGGATTCTTAGGATGCATGCATAAATTAAACAGCATACCTCCAAAGAGACCCGAAGCAGCTTTATTTTGACAGTCTGTAACAGGCCTATGTGTGCCTTCAAGTAAATTGCTATCTTATGATGACCCCATGAATTTCATGGGGTTTTCTTAGACAAGGAGTACTCAGAGGTGGTTTTGGCAGGCTCTTCCTTTGAAATATAACCTATACTTTTGGATTACAACTGCAATAATTCCTCAGATAATGTGGCCAGTGGCCATACTGGTAGAGTGGTTCTGGGAGTTGTCATTTGAGTTATCACTTCCAAAAATTCTGCCCACAAAGATTGACCAGAAACTTCAACTAGTGCAAAATTGGGCAGCAAGAATTGTTCATCCAGTTCCTAGATTCTAGGTATAAACTACATTGCACCAAACCCTTTGAATTAGATTATTTACCTGTTTGCTTCTGAGTCCAGTCTGAAGTCTAGTGCTTACTTTTGAAATGTTAAATAGCTCATAACCCAAAGAGCTTAAGGAGCACCATCTTCATTCTACTTTGCCCAGGAATAATGAAATAAAATCATTTTGTACACAAACAAACCTGAGACTTTCAGAGACTTTTTTTTCTAGTCTGGAGGGATTCTAATTTGCACTTATAGCCAAACATGGAGGTATGATATGTATGTGTGTGTGTGTGTGTGTGTGCGCGCGCACGCGCACCTCCAAATCAAATGTTTTTTAATTTTGGAATACCTGTAAATACACACATATACACACACACACTACACAACATACCATAGTATGTACCATATTTCTGAGGATAGAGAGAGAGGCAAGGCTACAGAGAGACATGGCTGGAGAGAGACTGGGGATCTGTGAAATGGTGGGAATGTAAGTATCGTGCTTCTTGAAAATCGATGCCTCCTGCCATTTCTTAGGACCTTGAGTCTCTTTCCAGTTTCTTATCTCATTTGTTCATTACTTATATTGTGTATAATACGTGAGGCTGGAGAGAGACTGAGGATGTGAGAGATGAACAAGCAAAAGCACTGTCCTTGCCGCTTTGAAAGCAGGAGCAGGTGGTAAAATGTTTAGGTTTTTGGAACTTTTTGGATTTCCAGATTGGATATCTTCAACATGTGTTAAAACTTTATTCACAAAGATTTTGAATATCTTAAAATGTCTTTAAAAATATCTTAAGAGCAGTTTGTTTTTTGCATTCTCTCTCCTCCTCCTGAGATAGATAGATTTTCTTGCCTGCAAATCCTGCTGTCTCCCCTCATGCAGACATCCCATTTGCTCCTACTGAATCACGGGACAATAACTTTGGAAATTGGTAAACAAACCATGTGATTCAGGTCACTCCTCCTTTTGGGAAGTTCTCTCTCACACAAAGACTTACTCCTGCCCTATTGGGTTCCCCATCTTCCTCCTCTCCCAGCTTTCTTTGGAAAGATGGTGAGATAAAGATTTCTTCTTTACGTGAAATATTCATTAACTAGGTTAGGATATAGCCTCTATTCATATGCAGATTCAAGCCATTAGTAAACTTTTGTTTAAACTGCAAGCTACTTGTGTTGTTTTTGAGTCAGACTCAGTTCTTAGAGGAGCATAGTTAGACAAGAACACATTTCTGCTACTCTGTTGATTTAAAGCTAAACCCTAACAGGCTTGGCTTTGATATTTTTTATATTTAAATACAGCGCGCCCGCATCATACGTGGGTGCGCTTTACGTGAACTTGAGCTTACGCGCTCAAGCTGCGGGGAGAGCGCGGGGCGGAAGGGGCAGTGCATCCCATTCAATTGAATGGGCGTGTGCACCCGTGGTGCCTGCGCACCGCCACGCCTCCGCCGCGCCATGCACAAGCCCCATTGTTTCCAATGGGGCTTGAGCATAGGCGGAATTCGCCTTACGCGGAGGGGTCCGGAACGGATCCCCCGCGTAAGGAGAGGGCCGACTGTATTTTAATTTCCTTAACAAAGGTTGAAGCCTTAGGAAGCTTGAATTGCCCTACACAGTTAAGCTCCCACAGCAGTGATTTCCATTGTCCCTGGAATCAAGGTTCCTGTTTATGTTGTCCAAACTCTCCCCTGCCAACTCCCCCCCCCCCAAATGCACAAGGAAGGCTGGTGCTGGTAGTTCTTGAGACAGTATGTCATACAGGAGGCATAAATCTCTCTGTCACTCAAACTACATATTCTAGTTTTAACCGTGTAACCTCACACTCTGTGCTAGAGAATGGCCTTGAGCCTCTTCTGTTCAGTTTGCTGCTTATTCTGTTATAACACTGATTCAGTATGTCTTATAAGAACTGGACGATAGGTTCATTAATACTAAGGAATACGTTTCCATAAATAACTGCTAGTATAATCTAGTTTTATTTAGCTTGATTCTTTCCCTTCATAACTAGATTTTAATCTAGCCTGGCTCTGGTAGAGTGTATGCCCTCCACTCTGCCAACTGAGGAGTTGATTTTCAAAGAGGAAACATACTATCAAAGAATGAATTTTGTATGGGTTTGGTAGAATATGAGTATCATATGAGTTTTGAATCTGTGCTGAAAACCACATCAGATTGTTTGATCATTCACCCATACTGTCAATTGTCATGGCCTGCTGGTGAATTAAGTTTGCAATCAAGTAAACAACAGGTTTTCTTGGAATTCATGCCATACCAGTCTCCAAGTATCTCACTCTCAGGGGCTCTAAGACTTCTGTGATGAATCCCTAGTGATTAATGTAAGGATCTACTCAGGCGTACTCAGGCCTCAAAAACCCTTTCAGGGTGCAGAATCACAGTGGTGTGGAATGGAAGTTCATGTAATCTACAAGCAGAATGAGGCCAGTGGGCTTGACTTTTGTCCAGGCCTGACCAAGTTGGAAGCATTTATTCTCAGGTCATGGCAAGAGAATCTTAGAGAATTTTAGAGCAGTGCTTCTCAGGCTATTTGATGTAGGGACTGGCTATTATTTTTCCCCAGTGTGCCAGGGACCAGCACTAAATCAGTACCCATTGGCTATAATTATTTATTTCCTTCCCACAAATCTGCGAGTGACTGGCACTGGTCCATGGACTATTACAGTTCTAGAGGAGGTGGTGGGAATCATGTGGCTCTTAAATACTGTCAGAATGCAGGACCCAGCAGCCCAAGCCTGCATGGCTAGTGTTGAAGAACACTGGGAGCTACAGTCCAACATCTAGTGGATGACCTGATTCCCATGTCAATAAGTCCTACAGCAGTACCCTATGGTCTTTCAGTCTCCAAACCTTAATAATTTCATTGTAAGGATTGAGGATTTGAGGGTTCTTGGTTCAAATCTTGGCTGATCTGTATAAATATTGGCAGAACTTGGAAAGGTACTTATTTGAATCCTGGATTAGAGCGAGGGAAAAGTAACATTTCCAAACTCTGGTGTAAACACTGGGAAAAGATGAGCACAAGATGAAAAGGCCTGTAAGAAGTAGGTAAAGGAAGACCACAGTCCAGTGATGTGAGAAAAAGGTATTTTTACTGATATGATGAATGTCTCAACATGCTTTGGGAATGTGATTCCTTTATTCAGAAACTACAAAATATAAAACAGAAGCATGATGACACATAATAAGCAAGTGAATGCCACATAAAGTGCAAATACAAAATATTATACTGCATTATACAAAAGTAGTACCAAAGAAATGTATTAAAAGCAGAAGAAAATATTTATAATATCTTTACCAATGCATAGATAACATGACTTTATTACAAATTCACGGACACTGACAAACACAGAGCTCCCAAAACAGCCACTGAAACTTTATGAACAGTAGCAAGAGGAAATCCCTCTGTTTTGTTGCTTCTGAAGAAGTGAATCTCACCCTCAAAGCATGTCAAGCCATTCATTGTATTAGTGAAAAGACTGCACAGTATTTTTTTTCCACAGCTCCAGACCTTGGTCCTCCTTTTCTTCCTTCCAAACAATGGGAGCCAGGCTTTCTGCCTTTATCTGAACAAATACCTTTCTGTTTCTTAAATGCCCAGATCTGGCTGCAAGTCATGGCCTTGGCTGGGGAGCCACACTAGTGTGAAAATACTTGGACATCTCGTTGTGCTTTCTCGGAGGTTCCCTAAGTGCAGCCCTTAGTGCGGCCAATCATTTTGCAAGTACACCACACTACCTTCTCTCATTTTTCTCTTTGTGGGTGAGAAGCTAATACATTGATGTGAAATATGGATTAAATCAAAGTGGTCGCACCCATAATGCAACTGGTATCCATCATAAGTAATATTCATTTATTTGACTTATACTGTGGGCCCTTGGTATCTCCTGGGGTTTGGTTCCAGGACCCCCCACCCCCAAGTCCATGGATGCTCAGGCCTATATACAATGACACAGTAAAATGGTGCCCCATATACAAAATGGCAAAATCAAGGTTTGCTTTTGGGATTATTTTCAAAAATATTTTCAAGCCATGGATGGTAGAAGCAAACCGAAGCTGAATCCAGACAAGACAGAGGTGTTTACTGTCAAGTGTCCTAACCTGAGTTTTGAGGTGGGTCAACCAGTCCTGGATGGGGTTACACTCCCCCTGAAAGACTGTGTTCACAGCATGGGTGTGTTTCTGGATCTGTCACTTCAAATGATAGCTCAGATAGATGTGACAATCAGGAGTGCTTACTATCACCTTCTCTGATACTCCAGCTGTGCCCTTACCTAGAGCTGTAGGACCTAAAGATGGTAGAGCATGCACTGGTAACTTCATGGATGGACTTTTGTAATAGGCTATACATTGGGCTACCTCTGTACCAAGTTTGGAAACTTCAGCTCATTCAAAACATAGCAGCCAGATTAATTACTTGGACATTTGGGAATGATTATATTACCACCATTATTAAAGTCACTCCACTGGCTGTCAATTAGTTTCTGGGCAAGGTACAAAATGTTGGTTATAACCTTAAAAGCCTTACATGGTTTGAGTCCAGGTTACCTTCAGGATTGCCTCCTTCCATATAATCCATCCTGTACGCTCAGGTCCTCTGGTGTACATTTACTCCAATCAGGACTAGGTTGGCAAATGTCAGCCGGAGGACTTTCTCTTCAGCTGCCCCTAGACTGTGGAATGACCTGCTGGAAGTGATTCAACAGCTGGATATGCTGTCTCAATTCAAAACAGCGTTAAAGACCAGTCTCTTCCCACAGGCTTACCCAAATGATTTGTAAATTGTGAATTTTAAATGATTAATTTTAAATGTGGATTGCTTTAATATGTGTATATATACGTGTATATATAATATATGTGTGTATATGAGCATTGGACTCATATCTTGTTCTTTTAAATTGTATGCATGTCCTTTTAAACTGATGTGTACTTTAACTGATGTGTTTTAACTGATGTGGCGTGTCTGTTAATTATAGTTGTTTCGCACCTCGATCCATGGGGAGAGGCGGGTAAGAAATAATAATAATAATAATAATAATAATAATAATAATAATAATAATAGATACAGGGCACCTGTATCTCACTTTTCTCTCAATATGGCCATACTGGCTGGGGCTTCTGCTTAAGTCCAACAGCATCTGGAGGCCTATGTTTGGGAGCTGCAGTAGTTGTGGCAGTTAACATATGCAACAAACACAGATCTAGTAAGCTTCAGATCAGCATTCCAGGCAAGTGCCCAGCTAATCTAACCTTTGGGTCAGGTCTTCCAAAACAACATCTGCTATCTGTCTAAGTATGGACATTCCTACTTTGTACCTCTTTATTACCTGGTAAGGTACTTATACACATAATCTGGTCTTGACTCATTAAACTAAGGAAGTGGGATGGCCTTGAATTATGAGGATGCTTTCTCATTCATGGAAATGTATGGGCGGTCCAGATGATAATATCACTGAATTGCATCTCTCCAGCATTTTCCTTTTATTCCTCCTATTTAGTTGTTGTTACCAGAGAAACTCAATTACAGAGGGAAAGATGGAATAGATGCTCAATGCCTATTAACGGTAAACAGTAGGAGCCCGCTTTCTGAAGGCTGTTAGGTTAAACTTTGAAAAAAGCACCTTATTGTAAAAAGTTAGAACCCAGGGTTCAGTTCCCAGCTTGACCATGAAACCCACTGGATGACCTTGGGTGAGTAACACACTCTCATCCTCAGGGGATGACAAACCTCCTCTAAATCAATCTTGCCAAAAAAAGTCTTAGGGCCACCAGAACTTGGAAATGAAAGCATATAACAGCAACAAAGAGCATCCTTGGAAATGTGCCCCACCCCATTCTAGAATCAAAAGGAAGGAAGAATGTGGAGGTGTACTTGAGCTGGCAGGATATCTGGACTGGTGATGACAGTAAGGTGCAAAGTAGCATGAGAAAATGTGAGAAGACACTAACTCCGGATGAGTTGACGCAGAGAGGAATTCACACATCTCTATTTAGTTGCCTCTGCTTACCTTTTAAAAGAAATTAGCTGCGTTGATCACACAATTGCACCCAATTAGAAACCTGCCTTGGCATTTAATAGATGCAATTTGACTTTGCTGGCGTTGGTGCTCTTTAATTAATCTTGCTGATGCTATTCTCTCTTCACCCCCCCCCCTTTCCCCGCTCCAGGGGTTGTCTGAATTGAACCCTCTATGGAGTTACCAACCCATTCTAAATCCACCAAGGACTTATTTAAAGCAATGCGGTTTGGTGTTCCCTGCAGATTCCTAGGATTGGTAATCACATGGAGCATTTTACAGGGGTGTGAATACAGGGAGACACTAGCAGTGAATATTCTCCCTGCTAACACTGACTATCTGTCTTGAGTGGTGGATTACTTTAATTTGGTAGAAGCCTGAGGGGGATTTGCCATCAGGTTAGCAAGGAGGAGGCAAAGGATGAAGGAAGGTGCTCTCAGATGCTCTGATCAGGTGGGCCACCTCTGAAATCCCACCAATGGAAATGTGGGAGCTGGCTCTGCAGTGCTAGCCCATCATCAAGCCTGCTTAGTTTAGCCTGCTGACTGTTTACTGAATGTGATCTGCAGAAGAGAGAGCTTTCAGCTGAGCTGCTGCTTGGGGGGAAAAAGAGAGAGAAAGAGAGAGAGAGGGAGCAAGGGAGGTGTGTCTCTCTGTGTGGCGTGTATCCCCCCCTTAAGCATTTGCTCTATTCTCTCCATAGAGCCTCTGTGATCACACACTTGGCAAAGACCTTCAGAGCACGAGGACAGGTCAAAGGCAGTGAGTATCTTTTCTTGGTGTCTCTGTCTGTCTGTCTGTCTGTCTGTCTGTCTGAGAGGCATAATCCATGTTTAATTATTCTGCCCTCCCTGTGTCTGCAACTGAGGGCCATTCTGCCTGTCTTCATTCCTCCTCTTGAAAACAAAGCTAGGAAAAGGGAAGATTTTATTTGTTTCCCCCTGAAATGTGCATCTATTTGACCCTTTATTGTTGTTTCATCTGTGAAAGAGCATCATCCAAATGTATTAGATGATGTTATAGCTGATGGTGCTGTAATGCTTTGCTCTGATTGTGTGGCAAACCCTCCCCTTTCCCCCTCTTCCCCCACTGCCTTTCCTCCAAAATCTGTATCTGAGCATCCTCCTTGCACCTGTTTTATTTATTACAAAAGGAAAAGGCGATTCCTCTGCAAAGCAAGTGCCAGAAGCAGGTGGGACTAGCTAGGCATTCTGCCATACAAAGTTAAAGATCTCTCATTCAGAAAAAGTCCTTGCTTGATGGGCCCATCCCCATTGTGCTAAGGACAAGGGTTATGCCATTGGAGCAAAAAGGAGAATTTGCCTGTTGTTGTTGTTTGTAAAAGCATTAACAGACTGAAAATCCTACTGGAATATAGGAGAGGACAAGGGTTATGCAATTGGAGGAGGGCCAGAAGGCTGGAGGATGTGGAAGGTGTATGTGCAATGGACCAGTGGAAGTTCAGAAGATGCCCTCCAAATGACGCCAAATGACATCTGAGCTCAACTCTAAAGCACATGCAACTTTATGGTTGCAACAGAGGGTTGTCTACCCTTTGCCTCTTCCTATCCCTGCACTTCTCCAAAACCAGCATGACAAGGAAGGTCAAGTATCCACAAAAGTTTGAGCAGTGGCAACGCAAGCAGTGTGGAGATAGGGCAAGGTAGAGAGAAGCCAGTTTCACCCACTGAAGGTTCTGGTTAGTGGAATCTGGGGAAGGTAGGTTACATGCTCCAGCTTCACATGTGGCTGAAGGGGTGTATGAGATTGTGTTAATAAGGAAATTCAAAGGGGCTTAGAGCATTGCAAAGACAGATTTCAGGTGAAATGCCAGACAAGGCAGACAGTTGGAAAGGAGGGATTAAAAGAAATGCACTTGGTAGGCAATCCCTACTTCATTAGTTAGAAAATAAGGGTGTATGTTGACATAATCAAATTTTTCAATGGATGGCCACTGGTAGCCCATTTTGGAATTCTAAAGGCCTTCAGAGCCATCTCCCTGCCTCTAGGCTGCCACCCTTTTGTTATCTATGCCGTCCTCCTTAGTACCACAGCCATGTAAGGTAGGCCACTATTTTAAGATCCATAATGCAGATGCAGGCGAGAAGAGCAATACACATAAGGGCAAGGAGTTGATGCAGAGGTAAGTTTTGAATCATCCTTGTCCCTGACCTCTACTGGTACTGCAGATATGGAGCTGAGGCTGAGAGGCAGTGAAGCTTTGCTAAAGACCACTAATGCTAGTTGTAGTTATGTATGCTCACTCTTCCACTTCACTCAGAATCAGGGCTCATGTTTAAGACTGGCCAGTACCATGCAAGTCTTTATGTCTTTAAAAACCTATATACCCAGCCATTTCTATTTTGCGGATCACAGTGGTGAACACACACAAAAGAAGATGAGGGCTGTGTGCCTGCAGAGTCCTGTAGGAAGGGGAATTTTCATAGATGCTGTTTGAGAGCCAAGGATGAGAAGACACCAAGCTTCTGAAATTCCCTCTCCTGTGTGTGCTTGTTGGCACTTGCCAACATATGGTAACTCCATTAATTTCATAGGGTTTTCTTAGGCAAGGAATACTCTGAGGTGGTTTGCCTTCTTCTGAAATATAGCACACAGCACCTGATATTTCCTGGTAGTCTCCCATCAAAGTACTAACCAGGGCTGACTCTGCTTAGTTTCCAAGAGTCCAGTTGTCTTTCGGGTATTTGCATAAAAGTGAAGGAAAATAGCCTCTGGCCAGTCCTACCCTTGTTTCTCTGATTGTTAACCTTTTCATTAAAAATATTTGTTGATGCCAGTCTGTTAGTCAGTCCTGAGCCTAACTGGGAAAAGTTACTTATGGGGGCTATAAGCTCTCACAATCTCCCAGTGGCCATGCTGGCTGGGAGATTCTGGGATTTTTAGGTGCTTTCTGCACCGGCATTTGGGACATCCGGAGGACGTCCTATTTTAAAATAGGGCCTAGTACAGACTCCGTCCGTACAAGATGGCGCCGGCCCTTTACATGGACGGTGCCATCTTTGCGTATCGGACGCTGAGCGTGTCCGTACGGGTGCGTCCTTTGTGACGTAGAGAGTGCGCCCCTGGCGCCTCGCTACGTCGCAAATGTGCGGAAAAAGAAACTCCATTTTGAGCTTTTTTTCGGTCCGCGCGGGAGTCGCGCCGTGTGGAGGCTCCGGTCTCCCCCGCGGACCTACCGGTGGCGGCGCAGAGCGCCGCAAGTGGCGGTATGTACCCCGCCAAGTCTTTAAAATAAATAAATAAATTAAAATAAAGCATGCACGTGGGTGCGCCATACGCTGCTTTCGGTTTACGCAGAAGCTGCGTTGTAATATCTCTCTAGTGCGTGGCCATTGCACTCACATGCCAACACTATATGAGCCCCATTCATTATAATGGGGTTCAAGCAAAGGCAGAATTCGCAAATAAATCCAGTTTTTTCCTGACCTAAAAGGGAAAAACAGATCTGAATGGTGCTCATACAAGCTCAATCTATGGGGCTCTCCAGACCGCCTCAAAGGGGCTGACTGAAGGTGCCCAGTTTTTCCTCTGGAGGGATGCCGCTGCAGTCAAACCACGCGGTGTCCCTCCTGATCAAAAGGAACACAGAAAAAACAGGTTCTTCTTGTACGTACAGGGACACTGTCATTAGTGTGCCATTGGCGCACTGTGATGCATCCATGATGCAACTGCGGTGCATGGAGGTGCGGACATGGCACCACATTTGCATCATTGATGCCCCCCCCCGTATGGATGGTGCTGCATAAGATAGCACTGTCCATACATTCTAGGGTTCCGGAGCTTTGGATGCTGCACGCTCCAGAATCCTAGAATTGGCCCCAGGCTGCCGCAACTGCGGTCTATACCGGGCCTATGGGACTAAACAAGTGTTAGAGGGGAAGCATGTCATAAGGTAAGTGTAGGAATTGAGGGATGAGTGTACTTGTCAGGTCTGGTAACTGGTAGCAAGACAATATTTAATCTTTCCCGGCTACCATTTCCACTATAAATGCCCCAGAGCCGAAGAAGGTTAAGATATGCTGAGGCCCTAAATTATTTTAGACCTTAAGTAGCTTGTAGCATTACGCCCCACCCCCTCCCAATATGTTTTTAAAGTAGTTGGGTTTTTAAACATTTGGAAACTTATTTAAGAGTCAGAGCAAACAGTGTTGGTCTAGGACTCTGGGAGACAGATCCAAATCCAAGTTCAGCCATTGCAGTCCATTGTTGACTTGGACCAGTCGCAGTCTCTCGCCTCTTGCCAAGAACCCTTTGTGGATTGTCACAATTATGGCAAGCTACCCTAAACTGTAGCTTATCTAACTTGGACTGTGCACAGCCTCTCCGGACCTCTGTTGCAGCAACACTCCAAGTCTGAAGCGGTTGGCTGAGGTGGAAATGGCCATGAAAGGGATTTGAATGGAGAATGATGCATGTGAAGATGATGCACTTCTCCCCTGCAAATGTGTCCCTTAAGCATTTCCCTCCTGTTTTAGGTGCTGATTTCTCACCCCAGTGGAGGGAAAATGAGTTCAATACCATCCTGGGAATATTTACAGAAGGCAGAAGAACGGGAAGTAGAATCCTGCTTGTGAACCTCCCAATCGTTTCTTCTTGGCCCTCTTCTCCTGCAAACACTTCTTTGGGAATGGCATTTACAAAAGTAACGTGTAGTTGGGCCCTTAGCTCATTATTTCTTGCATCACTCGCTTCTGACCATGACATTACAACTAAATTCTCTTGACAAATGGGACTAGGTTCTAATTCCCAAAGTTTCATCACTATTTCTCCCCTTTTCCTTCGGCTTGAATACCTGTTCTACTAATCTGGTCAGGGGTTGATGTATTCATTCTGACAAGCAGTGGTTTATGCTAGCCATGGTTTGTGGTTTATGCTGTAAATTGCATGGCAGATACCCCAACAAATCATAGAACCAAGAATCAAGTTGGAAGGGACACCAAGGGCCATTAATCCAACCTCCTCTGTGGAGAACAGCTGAGATCCTGAGCATGTCCATCCATCTCTATTCAAAGACTTCTAAAGAAGGATAGTCCACTGCGTCTTAAGGCAGTCAGCAGTTCTTACAATCACAATGTTCTTTGCAATGTCTGATGGAATCTCTTTTCATGTTCTGTTCTCTGGAAGAGCTCCATTTTTACATGAGTTCCTTCAGGTATTAATAGACCTTTCTTCCCCATTTCTAGTTTTGGTTCTCTCCAGCTTTTTGCTGGAGTTCAGATCGGTGGTTTAGTTCTTCAAAACCACGAGTTAAACAGGATAATGCCTATTGCCAACAACAACCAAAACCTCAGGTAGTAGGTTGAGATTGGTTAAACCGACATGAACTCTTAGCAGAGTTAATCACGAACAGGTAATTTTCGCAAACTATACCATGATTTATCATGACATACAATCATAGTGTGGATGTATATTGTGTGACTATTAGAATTTTTTTTAAAAGCATCAATTGACAGCCATGTGAAGCCCTCTGTTATTTTGTTTACAGACCAATTTCAATGCCAGTTTTCCCATGGCACCTGCCCAGGAACCTCAGCCTTGACATGAATGGATACAGGTGCATGAGGGTACCTTGTCCTCCTTATCCAGTTGGCCCAGAGCTAAGACACCGCTTTTGCTGATGACATTGTGCTACTGCAACCTCTCAACTGCTCTTCCATTGGCAACTTGAAAACGGACCTTAGCCTCAGTGCAGAGGAAGTGATAACAACAGTTGCATTTGCTGCTAGGACTGATCTTATGTTCTGGCAACGTACCAGGAATCCAGCTGTCGCTTCCAGAGGCAAGGAATTAACTGGGTTGAGGACAGTTATCAGCTTTTACAAAGGTCCTTTTATTTAAGTAACAGAATACACCATTGCTGCTCTTTCTTCCCTGAAGTCTTGACTCCTGGAAACTACATCCTAACAAGACAGTTACTGAATGCATAACTAACTGGATGCCTGCATGGCAACACTGCTGATGCTTAACAGGTACTTTAAGAAATAGCTCCTCTCTCAAATGTATTCCCCTCATCTTTCTCTTTCCCCTTTAGTCCATTTCTTTTTTGGGAGGATTCTGCTAGCTAACCTTGGAACCAAACTTTGTTGTTTCAATGGGACATGGGCCAGAATATCAATTGATCAGCAGAGCAAAATGACAAATTAATAGTATCAATTCACAGCATAGGTGGGAACAAAGCTTGAAATGTTATTTTTTAAAAATTACAGACTTGTATTTTTCTGGATTCCCAGAGCCTACGGCGGCATGGAATGAGAGCTGTAATTTACAAAAAGTAACTTTTAAATTTTCTGATGGACATTAGCATTTGAGGATTTACTCTTCATAGGCACAGTCAAGAAATGCACACAAGGAGAGACGTCATAGATCACCCACTCCCTAATGTACTAGTTAACATCATGCAAGGTGCTTTAAAATTGTGATGGGCACCCGCCCATTCTGCCATCCACGAATTTATATACAACTACAGTACGTATTGCAACCTTATTTTCAATTACAGGAGTCTAGATAGAAGACTGTTAAGTCCACTAAATCTTTCTTCTTCTTTACTCCATGCTTTCCCTTTTCTGCTCTTTATGATTTTATCTCTTGCTTGCCATTCTGGCCATTACTGGCAGCATCCCATCTACCCAGGATGAGGATCCATACCTAATCTATCTTGCCGTAGTCTCTGTGCCTTCTGTGCACTGTCATTCCCTCCTTCAGTCCTTTCCTCTTAGACACCAGGCAGTTTTAGCAGTATTGCAGTGAGTGATGTCTTCATGTCTGAATGGAGAGATTTGGTGATTTTTCACTCTGTTGCAAGAACAGAACTTGCAAGCAAAATTGGTGTTGGAGTTTGATAGAAGATATTAAACTGTCTCTAACCCGAAAACACTGAAAGTAACTAACACTGCATCCGCAACTACAGAAGTAATCCAATTTGATACCACTTTATTGCCATGGCTCAATGCTATGAAATTCTGGGTAATTGTGTTTGTTGTGGCACCAGAGCCAGAATTCCATAGCATCTAGCCATGGCAATTAATGATGTTCAACGGATTATTCTACAATGCGGATGCAGACTATGTTAGGTGTTCTGTTCTTTTACACACACAGGGGTGTGGTATTTTGTAACCAGTGGTTGCTGTTAGTCAAGTGAGGCCTTGGTAGCCTTTTGTTCTACATTGGATCAGTATTGTTATTAAAGTGCATAGCTATTCTTTTCATAAGTACTATAGTTGCTAGACACTAGTCATTAGCATGTTGAACCAAGGCTGGCAAAGCTAGGTTCAAATCTTGACTCAATCTGCAGGTTCTTTTAGTATCATTATCTCTCAATCTAGTCTACTTCGCAGAGTTGTTTCTAGAGATAAAATGGGGAAGGTAACTATGAGCTCATCCGAGGAAATGAGGAATAAATTCTAATTACGTAATAATGTAACTGATACTATAGATTTTTCTCTTGCCAAGTGAACTGGTCACTTGAATTAGCAGCCGTACTTCAATTTACCAGATAAAATTGGTGGTAAATACAATCTGCCTTGCTGGAGAACTGGGGTCTCTGACTCATGGTTTTTACCTTTGTTAACCTTCTGTAAAATGTCTGTATCATCTACAGAATGATCAGGTGTCAAAAGAAAAGGGCAGTTTTGATATCTATATGCACAGAAAAATATAAGCATTTTAATTGGGTTAATTAGCTGAGTAATCTACGAAAAGTGTGGTTGACTAGGACATAGTTTTATTAGTACAAGAGATTATATGGAGTGTGCTTTAGATTTTTTTTTTAATGGATGTTTTTATGTCATTTTATACTATTTAGCCAGTTGATTTAATTGGTTTTTTTTTAATTATTGTAAAATCTTTAAAAAGATTTTATCTGTAAGCTGCCTCAGGTCCCTTTCTGGGAGAAAGATGGCATTGTAATAAAATGAATAATTAAATTATTGCTGCTGCTGCAAGTTAAGGATGCTCTTATTCATTTGTAGCACAGTTTCAGTGTGTTACAGTACTAGGGAATTAAATGAGACACAATGGTCTTTCCTCTGTCAAGGAGCAATGGTTTTTGTGTTATTATAAGTCATTAGACAAATGTAAATTTTTCTCTCAAAACAAGAGTGCCCATAGAGAAAATAGTAATATATTTAATTTGGGTAAAAGACCAATGATGTTAGTTAACAGTTGTAGACAAATTATTGGTTTTTTTTAAAATTACCCTTTCTAAATTTTTTTGAAATAAGATCAGATTTTGCAGCACAATTATCTATTTGTCATCTACAAGGAATGCTTGTGCACATCTGGTCAGCAAATGCTTTGGAAAGTGGCATCACTAGGGTTGGCGTCACCCAGTGCAGTAACTCATGGAGTCACGCCCCATTGACCTCCTCCCATACCACACCATACAGAATCCTTAATAATGTTTTTTGTACTAATAGTACTCATAAATCACAATTCTCATATATCATTGAATGTGATGGCAATAGCTATGGTACAAACAACATGCAACATTAAAATTATACCTTTAGATTACAATATTATACACACAGGTCTATAAGTACATTGTTTCATGCAGTTAGTGACAATTTGTAAGATGTGATTTTTAAAAGAAATTTTCAAACGAATAAAACATGTATTTTTTAAAAATTTAAATTTTAAAATTTAGTTTTTAAAAAATCTGGGGCCTCTCCTTTCTCTTCCCACTGAGCCTCACCTCACACACACCATCTTTTCAGTGTTTTAAGTGGATGGAAGCAAATGTCACAGCCCATTTCCTTCCAAAGGCAGATGTTTGGGGATAGTGATGTGACCCCCCTTAGGGTTTCACTTGGTGCATTCCACTCCCCCATGCCCCCTATTCTATAGAGCATGCCAAAGTCCCCTGGGTTTTGTGTTTCTGCAGGAGCAAAATACTGTGGAGTAGGTTGCATGGAGCTAGGAAGATTATCACTTAGATTAGCTCTAAAATTATATTTAAAATATTCAATAAATAGAAAGTATCCAAAAGCAATAATAACAGAAGGGAGAAGTGGGCACAGTGAAAGTATCACGGAAACAGTGCCAAAGCTTTCTGCAAAGGCTTTCCAGATGGCATCGAAAAATGTCATTTTATATTTAACTGTGCAGTGATAAAAAGATCTTGCAGGCTGTTTCGCAGTGAAGTTAAGAGAAGAAAGTACTTTGAGGCCCAGTTTATGACTTCAGAATGACCTAGCTATCACAGATTTTAGATTCTAAGTGCCAGTACTATGAAGTGTAGTGGAGTGATTTTCAAACTATTTTAGTGATCCTTTAGCGAATGATGAGAAGAAGAGGCAATCGGCCTTTCCAAAAGACCTGTCCTGGAATGTGGGGAGGGATGTGTATATGAGGATGTGTTTGAATGGAGTGTTCTCTCAGCTGAAATTTCTTCTGGCCAGTGATTCCTGTAATTGCCAAAGGGCTGAAGGACTTTGTGAGGCATGGAGAGCAAGAGTGTGAAGCTCTCTCTCATCCTGTCTACTGCAGAAAGATTCACAGAAGTTAAGATAGAAAAGGGACCAGCCTCTAATTTGTAGATTCACAACCCAGCTGTGAATGGAGCAAACATTATTATTGTGGTTGACTGCAGTCAAGTCAACTTCGACATATGGTGACCCTATGAATAAGAGACCTCCAAATCATCCTGTCTTCAACAGCCCTGCTCAGGTTTTGTACACTCAGGGCCATAGTTACCTTGATTGAATGCACACATCTGTAATGCGGTCTTTCTCTTTTCCACATTGCCAAGCCCTGGTGGTGCAGTGGTTAAATGCCTGTACTGCAGTCACTCACTCACAAACCATAAGGTTGCGAATTCAATCCCAGCCAGGGGATCAGGGTCGACTCGGCCTTGCATCCTTCTGAGGTTGCTAAAATGAGTATCCAGCTTGTTGGGGCAATTACCTTACACATTGCAAACCACTTAAGTCCTCTGATAAGCAGTATACAAATGTACTTACTATTGCTATTGCTATTTTCTAGTGAGTCACGTCTTCTCTTCTTGGCTTCCAGAAAGAGTTTGAGTTTGATTTGTTCAAGGACCCATTTATTATTTTATATCGGAGAACTTGGTATCTATAGAACTCTTCTCCAGCACCAAATCTCAAATGAGTTGATTTTCTTCCTATCAGCCTTTATCATTGTCCAGTTTTCACAACCATACATAGAAATGGAAAATACAATGGAATGAACAATTCTAACTTTAGTATTCAGTGATATATCTTTACACTTCAGGATCTTGGTTAATTCCTTCATAGCTACCCCTCCAAATCTGCTTCTGATTTCTTGACTGCCATCTCCATTGTGATTAATGACTTTGCTACATCATAAACTTGGAACAATTACTAAGGCAAGATTAATGCTGAACATAAACAAAACTAAAATAATGACCATGGAGGATCTACACAAATTCAACCTAGACAATGAGGAAATCAAAATAGTTAAAGATTTTCTATACATTAGATCAAACATTGATCAGAATGGAGACTGCATTCAAGAAATCAGAAGAAGACTAGGAATGGAAAGGGCAGCTATGAAATAGGAGCGGGTAGCAGATTTAAAAGAGGGTTTAGAAAGAGATGGGAAACAGCTTTGGTTCAAGGAAAGACCTTCTCTGATGTAATTTTGTAGATTGTTTGCATGGCAATGTTTAAGAATGTAAAATCTTGCTTTGTTTTGTATTTTAATCTTAATAAAGTATATATATATATATATATATATATATATATATATATATGAATTGTCCAAGCCATTGTATTACCCATCACTATGTATGGAAGTGAGAGCTGGACAATGAAAAAAGCAGATAAGAAAACCCATTTAAGATTTGGTGCTGGAGAAGAGTGCTGAAGATACCATAGACAGCCAAAAAGACAAACAAATAGATCCTAGAACAACACAAGCTTGAACTTTCCCTGAAAGCTGAGATGACGAAACTGAGACTGTAGTACTTTGGCCACATCATGAAAAGACATGACACTTGAAAAGACAATAATGCTAGGAAAGGTGGAAGGCAGTAGAAAGAGAGGAAGACCACACATCAGATGACTAGACTCAGTCAGGAGGTCACAGGTCTGTGTCTGCAGGACCTAAGCAGAGCAGTGAAGACTAGGGTGCCTTAGAGATGTCTCATCCATAGGGTTGCCAAGAATCGGGGTCAGCTCAAGGGCAGTTAATAACACAACAACAACAAAGTATAGAAAAATCTTTAACTATTTCAGTGTCTTCACAGTCTACTTTGAATTTATGCAAATCATCTGTGGTTATTATTTTTATTTTCTTAATGTTCAGCTGCAAACCTGCCTTTGTACTGTACTTTCTTTCCTGGCTTTTTTCAGTTCCAAATTTTTGCTATTTTCTGCTGGTACTATGGTATCATCTGTAATTGTGAGAATTGGAGGAAGGATCATCCTTCCTCAAAATTTAGTCATGCTTTACAGATGACATGTTCAGTATACATGTTAAATAGATGGGGTGATAAAAGGCAGTCTTGCCTGATCCCTTTTCCAATTGGAAACCATTCCGTTTCTCTGTATTCTGTCTTGACAGTGGCCTCTTGTCCAGAGTCCAGATTATGCATCATGACAATCAAATGTTGTGGCACACCCATTTCCTTAAGAGTGATCCATATTTTTCCATGATCTACAATCAAAGGCTTTGCTACAATCTATAAAGCACAGGGTGATTTTCTTCTGATATTGTTCGGCATGATCCATTATGCTATGTATGTTTGCAATAGGATCGCTAGTGTGTCTTCCCTTCCTGAATCCAGCTTAGACATCTAACATGTCTTTTTTCATATATGGTAAATGTATTTGTTGTAGAATTTCAGCATCACTTTGCTTGTGAGAGAGATTAATGGAATGGCCCAGTGGTTACTGCAACCCCTAGTGTTCCCTTTCTTGGGGAGTGGGATGTATACTGAGCATTTCCAGATTCTGGGCCATTGTTTTGTTTTCCACATTTGTTGACAGATTTTAATTCAATGTAATCCAAAATGTTCAAAGTAATCCTGTGGTCCAAAACACACTGCAGAAATAATCCAGTCTGAGAATGGTTTAACTACCCTGGCTCAGTGCTAGGTAATTTGGGTAGTACAGTGGATCCTTGTTATACGCTGGGATTTGGTTCCAAGATCCCCCGTGTATAACAAAATCCGTGTATGCTCAAGTCCCATTAAGTATAATGACATAGCAAAATGGTGTCCCTAATAAAAAATGGAACATCAAGGTAAATTTATACTTTTTTGGAACATTTTCAAACCATGTTTGCTTAAATCCGTGTATAAAAAATCCGTGTATAAGAAGGGCCGACTGTATAGTTTTGTGAGACATTTAGCCTTCTCTATCAGAGAGCTCAGGTGCCATAATAAACTACAATTTCTAGGGTTCCTGAACACTGAGCCAGGGCAGTTTAAAGTGGTCTCAAACTGGATCATTTCAGCAGTGTGTTTTGGACCTCTATCTCTGTAGCTTAAAGTGGCTCTGTCATACAAAGAAGTATCATATTAGCTATTTATTTATTTAAAAGATGTATATCTTCCTTTGGGGATAAAAACATCCCAAGGCAGCATTCAACAGTAAGAAGAAGAACAACAACAGCCCCAGTGGTCACTCAATTCCAAACCAAAGTAAAGAGGTTAGGATTCAGGTACATTTGTCAAAGGGATGTGATTGGCCACTGTTCCCTTTTCTGTACATACAGTAGGCCCTTGGTATCTATTGGGATTTGGTTCCAGGACTCCCCATAGATACCAAAACCCATGGATGCTCTAGTTAAATACAATGGCATGGATATTTGACTCCATGGATAAAGAATCTGTGGATATGGAGGGCCAGCTATACTTAGGACTACATAGACATCACTGTGTTTATTGGCAAATGCACAAGTGTGTGTGTGGTCAATAAGATGTAATTGGGTGAGGGCAAGGGAAGGGGGCAAAATTCTGTTCTGTCTTCTCTTGCCATGCTCACCTGTATTCAGCAGCCTTCTCCCAACCCAGTTTGTTACATGGCAAGGTAAGGCAAAGGAGGGGCTAATTTCCCCACCACCTCTCCTGTGCACACTTGTTTCTTTATAAAAAGTCAGAGTTTGGAAAGGACAAATATAATTACATGCTGAAACTGTCTGTAATGGATGAGTGGGAGGAGGATGCTCTGAGTCCCAGGGCATACGCTTAGCACTGCTCAGTTATGCGCAGCTTCACCCGGCCATTGCAGTCATTCCTTCTTAAAAATAACTTTCCAAATTGTGTAAAAAAAATGGAACTCTCCATGATGCACACACGTTTAATAAATGCGCATATGACTAGCTTGGTTCTTAATAGCAAACCAGAGCTGCTTACGTCTGTCTAAGGGACCATTGACTGGAAATCATTTTAGATTCAATAAATCATTTTCAATAGGCCTGTAATCTTTTTTAAAATTGTAGGCTGAAGTCTTATATACCTTCAGGGCAATCTAATACACTCTAGCTAAGTTAGAGGTAAGCTCAATGAACTGAACGAGGCTGTCTTCTCATATGTACATATGATTGCACTGCATTTTTTTCTTAATGAAAGGAAAGAATATACTCATTGCTTTCAAAATGTATTTTTCAATATCCGTTTGCCTTGCCTTTTGGGAGGAATGTCCAAACTGTCTAACCTGCCATTACATAATAATTGCAGCATGACTAGCTTGATGCCCATATCACCTAAATCAATAGGCTGGTCAGGAAAGTGTGGGTGAAAAAACATTTTTTTCCCAAGGAAAACAGCAATTTTCTTCACACAGTAGCCAGGAGTAAATGAGAAATTGATCTTGACCACAGGGACGTTTCCAGCAGCCTCAGCAATGACCTTTCCAAATAAACAAAAAGCCACCTTTACGTTCTGAGAAGTTAAAAAACACAGACACTGTTTTAATTAGTTCTATTTAGTTAAAAATAAACACAGACATAAATTAGCTGTTTGGGTTTTTTTGTGTGTGTGTATGTCTTTTTTGCGTCAAACTGTAATAAACTCTTGCAAGCTTTTCTCTGCAGTCACGAGGATTAGGAAGGGACATGCATTCAATCTGAAATTCTCATGACCTTGTTTTTAAGTCATGATGTAAGATTACATAAACCTCTTGCTTCCTATAAGCTCTGCATCCATCCACCTTCACAGCTCAGGATTGTTAGGCTTCTGCCATTCTATATCCACCAGGTGGAAGTTAGCATCTGGCACAGAATGTGGATTTGTAACCCCCAGATGCTAATGCAACTGTTGCATTTAAAAATGAGATAAAGCTTCAAATCCTCATGCTATTGGCAGGGCTCCCTGGGCTGTTGTGATTTTAATAGCACTAGGCTAATAATTTTTAAAAAGCCACTATGGGGCTGTGTGCACAGGCAAAAAAATGTGAACTCATTTTGTTTCCAGCTCTGTTGGAATGCACAACGTATGCCCTATTTTAATACTGTAGCTTCTTTTAGCAATTAGTACGGATTTTAAAACTCATTTTTTACTCTGCAGTTTTAGGAAAAACCATATCTTTTTACATATTTGTGCTGGGATAGACTCAAGGTGGGTGGACTAACTGGATGGTGGGACTAGTCTGGCAGGCTTGGTGTGTGTCGCCAATTTATGTTCAGAGTATGGTAACTGAAGGCTAGCAGGGCTTCTGAAATGGAAGCGTATGTTGTATTTTATAAACTTTTTTTAACATGTTCTCTCTATATTTGCAAGAGTTGGGCCCCTCAGCCATGTGTGTGCTCCCTCCCTCACTTATTCATTCACTTGGGCATGGAAGGTGAAGGAAGAAGGAGTGGATAGCCCAATCGAACATTATTTCCATTATCTCCAATACACCATGGAAAAGAAAGCTGCCATCTCCTTTGCTGCAATTGACAACAATGGAGTGCTATGCTGTTTGCTGCTGCCTCTCCCCAGCCAAGCCCAGCCATAAGATCAATGGTGAGGGGGTAGATGGGGCTACCCCATCACCATTCCTTGACCTTAGAGCAACTTCACCAGTGGGGTTCTGCTGGGGGGGGGGTGCAGCAACAATTGGGATGAAGTGCACCATTGCTGGAAATTGCAGTGAAGAAGATGGACAGTTTTTTGTATGTGTTTGTGTGCATCAGGAGACATTAAAAACACATTTTTAAAAAATAAATCAGATAGTCAAGGAAAAGGAGACATTTAGACTTCCTCCTTTATTCATGATCTCTTTCTGGGATGTGAAGTAGGAAAGAAGATTGGATAGGGGAGGCATACAAAGTGGCAAGATTGACAGGTAAATAATAAGGCTGTTGGTTGATAGGTTTTTCTTTCTAGTAGGTGTGGCATTAATGGGGGTCACTGCAGGCCAGGAAAATGCAAAGTGATGCTTTTTTCCCCCATCAGTGTAGGTGAGGCCACAGTCTACCTGGGTATAACAGAAAACTGCTCCACTCCCATCTTCGGTCAAGGCTGACCAAGGTATTTGGTTATCTGAGTCAAGAAGTGCCACAACAGCCTCCCCCTAGGAGTAAAAATGTGTTAAAAATACATTATGTAACTTAAAATTTGCTGCCTTTTCAAAATCAGCTGCTTGATGGCTGCTGCCCTGTTCTGCCTAATGAAGGGGGGCAGCCCTAAAAGTGGGTATCCCTACCTACATTTTTCCAATTGTGGATGCCACGCTTTGTTTCATTCACTTGTATAGAACAGACCAGGGAAATGGAGCTGCAATTCAGAATGTCTTGGAGGGAGGTACTGTAATATTAATGCTGTCTTGTCCCTCCTCTTAGGGAGGAGGGAGTATTCATGTAAATGTAGCATTGGCTAAAAGAGAAAAATAGAAGGATCATAGAGCTCAAAAGTATCTTGTAGGACATTTAGTCCAATGTCACTTCCTGGTGACCCCGGAGTTTATCAGACAAGGGAAATTGGAAGTATAATCCAATGGCAATCTGAACGCAATCATGGGGTTTAACATTATTGCGTGATAACCCACTACACGCAAATTCAGGCAATGGGAAGTAAGTCTGAACACAATCATGGGGTTTCACGTTATTGCGTGATAGACTACTACATGCAAATTCGGGCAATGGCATGCTATTTTCGGGCAATGGGGAGCCAGTTTGAATGCAATTCACATTCACGTAAATTCGCTGAACTAGCAAATTCATGTGAATGCATTCTGGCCCCACTTTCTTTTCATTCAAAATTAAGAGAAATTACTCACGTGTGATAAAGTCCCCCATCTTCTGGTAATAACTTCTCTACTGCATTGGTCCGCCACCAGGGCCATACTCAGAACCTGCCAGAGCTTTTGTGTTGCTGACACAGTTTTCGAGAACTTGTACTTACCTTCATGTCACAGTGAGATGGCAGACCAGAATTTTCGGGGGATTATAAGTATACCAAATTAATGAGTAAAGAAGAAGAATCTTTCCCCCCCTAAAAAAAACCCTCTCCCATAACACAAGCAATAGCAATATCACATACATTTCTATACCACTTATCAGTGATCTAAGCACTCCCTAAGTGGTTTACAATGTGTAAGCACTTGTGGGGTGGTGCAGAGGATTCAATTAAACAACTTGGCAGAAGATTCAAGAAAGAGGGGGTAAAACACTACTTCTTTCAGTACAGGTACTTTTTTTAGTCTTCCCTGGACTGTGTCCTCAGACACTATGATAGCTGTTGTAATGGCCTGGCTTTCTCATGCCATAGCAATGCCCATAAAAAGCAGTGAGGCAAATTCATGAGGAATGTCAAAGCCTTGTAGCTATGAAATCTGACAGTACAAAAGCAGTATAGCAATAAATATAAGTTTCTATGGTGGGAAAAGTAGAGGAATGACTTCTTTGCCCAACTTGTGGCTTTCCTAGAAGTCTCTGATACTAGTCAATGTTGGTCAGAAGATGCTGGGTCTGATCCAGCAAGATTGTCTTTACACTGAATTAGACGGTGCGACTAATTATCCTCTCTTCTTCTCTTTCATTTGCTCCCCTACCTTTCATGACTGACTGCAGAAACAGAGGGATGAGGACTCGTCTGGGCTGCCTGTCTCACAAATCGGACTCATGTAGTGATTTCACAGCCATCCTGCCAGACAAACCTAACCGGGCTTTGAAGTGAGTAGACACCTGCTTGCTTTTCAGTGTCACTTCCCTCTTTTCCTTGCCTGCAATATGACATTATTGTCACATGGCATGGATCCCATTCTTGTGTTTGTCGGAATTTTACCTGTTTGTGGGGGAGCCATTACTGCATGTCTTCTAAGTTGTACGTCTGGGGCTGCTTGTGCCATTGCTCAGCTATGGACACCTGCTGAGTGATCTTGGGCAAGTCACAGCTTCAAAGGAAGGGAAATGCAAACCTGCTCTGAACAAATCTTGGCAAGAATACCAGTGATAGGGTCACCATAAGTCATAAACTACTGGACAACACAATAAAATGTTGCAGCTGGTGCAAGCAATTGTCAATAAATATTTTAGTACAACAGAAACATCATTTGGACAGTTAAAGAAAACTCAGAACCGTAGGAACAAATCCTACACCCTCCCAATACATTTCCTGTGTCTGGAAGAGCACTCAGTGATATCTGTAAGGGACAAACTAGGACAAATCTAACACTATGATCACCTAGCGTTATAAAAACAATTTAATTAATAGCAGCCACCCACCCTGCAGCCAGTCAGCCCTGTGGCTGTATGTATGATTTAAACTCCTCATTCTGTTTGCATGACTAAAATCTCCCCACAGCTGTTATGTATGGGGGAGGGGATACTTGCAATTATTCATATCATATCTATCTGGGTTCCTCCCCTTGTAGAGCAATGGTAGAAATTTTAAAGTCAAGAAACCAATGTTGAAAGCATTAAACTTCCCTCCCAGCACTGATGTCCAGATCTAATACTCTCCGCTTCCCTGTTCCTTTTTACCAAACTACACAGGCCCGACTTTAGAATCTCATATCATGTCTTTGATGATAAGAGGGAAAGTGTAGCAAGCCTCAGACTAATACTGCAGGCAGTGGCAGAGGGCTATTTTAGTTGGATCCAGAGTCAGGAAAATTTTTGACCTATGGATAGGGTTGCCATAGCACGCCCCCCCCCGTGACCAGCACGGTTTTGGGGGGCCCCTCCCGGTCACGGTCCGGTTTGGGCCCCCACCCGTGCCTGGTCCCCTGTTTGGGGGCCCGCTCCGGCCATTGCCACTGCCGCCAACCCACCTCCTCCTCCAGCTCGCCTTCCTCGCCTCCAAGGCGAGGGCTTGAACACTGCCCAGCCCAGGCCTCAGTAGGGGTCAGTGGCAGGCGCGCGCGGAGGGAAGTGGGGCAGGGGAAGCGAGGCCCCATTCCCTTCCCTGGCTTCCTCCCCTGGCGACGGAGAAAGCCAGGCAGAGGTTTGGGGCTTCGCTTCAGCGAGGCCCCATTCCCTTCCCTGGCTTCTTCCGTCGCCGGCGGAGAAAGCCAGGCAGGGGAAAGAGCCTTTCCTCTTTCTCCTACTCCTTCTGCCTCCTCTCCTCCTCCTTTTCTTCCTCCCCTTCTTCCTCTTCTTCTTCCTCCTCCTCTTCCTTTCTTCTTCATCTTTTTCCTCCTCTTCTTCTTCCTCCTCTCCTCCTCCTTTTCTTCCTCCCCTTCTTCCTCTTCCTTCTTCCTCCTTTTCCTCCCCTTCTTCATCTTCTTCTTCCTCCTCCTCTTCTTCTCCATCTCTTCTCCTCCTCCTCCTCCTCTTCCCCTCTTCCTTCCCTTCTTCTTCCTCTCTACTTCTTCTTCCTCCTCCTCTTCTTCTTCTCCTCTTCCTCCTCCTCTTCCTCCCCTTCTTCTTCATCTTTTTCCTCCTCTTCTTCTTCCTCCTCTGCTCCTTCCTCCCCTTCTTCCTCCTTTTCCTCCCCTTCTTCTTCATCTTCCTCCTCCTCCTCTTCTTCTCCTCCTCCTCTTCTTCCCCTCTTCCTCCCCTTCTTCTTCCTCTCTACTTCCTCCTCTTCTTCCTCCTCCTTCTTCTCCTCTGCCTCTTCCTCTGCCTTTTCCACTCTTCCTCCTCTTCAATGCCCAAATGTGCTGTTTGGAATGGGGGAGGCAGGTTGGCCAGAAAGGGAAGTCCATTTCTGCCATCTGTCTAGGAACAATGTCCAAATGTCCTCCATTTTGATCATGCCTAAGAAACATGCATTTCTATTAACACTTTTTAAAAAGCATCATTTTTTTGCGTGTCCTCCATTTTTACAAAATATGTCCTAAATTAGAAAATTTTGTCCTACTTTTGTCCTACATTTGTCCCAGTTTCGAGGTCCAGACTTATGGCAACCCTACCTATGGAACCTGTGTCTTTCTCTTCCTCCAGTTCTTCCTAGAATACAACATCTCTCCTGCTCCCGCCCTTGCAAAATTATGTCAGCTTCTATATAGAAAGTCATGTAGAACAAGGACTAACAAACCTTAGTATTTGGCATTTACTTTCCTTCCTTCCTTTTTTTACTGGAATCTTGAGATCCACCAACTGAAGCCAGCTGTGAAATATGTTTATCGTTAAAGACAAGAGATCTCTAAGCACATGTTTAGTCCAGGAATTTCTTTCCAGTTCCACCAGAGATCTTACAACCCTTAAACCCATAAATCCACTCCTAGTTTCACTCCTAAACTTTTGTTTTAATTCACATAATTTAGAAAAGGTAGGAGGGAATGGAGAGAGGGAAAATGTTGTTGTTCAACAAGTAAGAATTAGATATCCTTGTGGATCTAGTGCACATGATCCAGAGACCTACCTGTAAATCTGGATCTATCTACAGCTCATTTCTAATATAGAGGAACAGAACACGAATTGATTTTTAATGTTACCAAAGTGATTTTGGTCACAGAATATGATCTAGTACTTATTTTAATCAAAAGTTGGGGTTGTGGTAGAAGGGGGCTGCAATTTCCAGAATCTTCTAGCTGGGTACTTCTAGAAATTGTAGTCCAAAAATGAACCTTTCTGGGTTTTGATTTTTATACAGAAGTATAAAAACTTCCCTTTTCATTTTTAAAAGACTTTCACCTATGACCATAGTCCTTGATTGTCTGTTTCTTTCTCATAGAAGATTATCAACAGAGGAAGCTACCAGATGGGCAGACTCTTTTGACGTCCTCCTCTCCCACAAATGTGAGTAAATATGCCTTTATTCTCTAGAGTATCCTTTGCCCTACCTACTTAGCAATTTACTAATGGTTTTTAATGATAAGATTTATTAGTTAATTGCTCTGTGAAGGCCTCAAGGGGGAGAGGAATAAGCTCACTTAAGAGATATAGCAAAATGTAGGTCTTGAGCCTTTTCCCATACAAGTCTCAACTTGACATCTGCTTAAATTGAGTCTGGCACCTCACTGTGAAATCTACACCAACAAAGAAAATATATTTGGGTTGTTTTCTGTGTGACATCCCATGTTGACAACAATCTCAAGTGGGAAAGTAGTGTAAACAGCACCACAAACAGTGCATTTTAGGGCTAGGCAACTTCAGGGATAGGAAAGAAATTCATTGCTCCCACCCTAACTCTCTGGGTTCAACCCATTGTGGGAGGCTGCATCCTATTTCTGATGCCTCCATCCCTGGTTTGACTTCCATCAAAATTCAGCTGTATTGCAACAGCCAAAAGAAGGCAAGCGGAAGGGGCAAAAAATGTTCTCAGAAAATTTGTCGGTTTTCCAGAACACGATGCCTGGGCCAGAGAACTTCTCTTGCCTTCAGAGTGAAGGGGAAGAATCACAAGACAAGATCATATTTGTGTATTGTATGTCAGTTATCTTCATTTGTTAGGACTTGGTGTCTTTTAGCTGAATGGTATACCCATAGTAAAAATGTTTAAAGCTTAAGCTATCATGTTTAATGGCATCAACATGGATGACCATTTTTAACATCACCCTTGTAATATCACCAGCGCCCACCTCCATGAGAACACAAGGGGATCCTCTCTAGATCTTGGGGTTTTGCCTTGAAATCTCATTGCCTGGTATTATCTTGACCTGGCAACCCTAATGTAAGGGCCTAACTGTATGACAGGAAAATCATATTTGTTTGCTCATGTGTCTCCCTGTTCATCTATGATATGGGATGTGGTGAATTTCCCTCTTCTCTATGTGTTATGGAACAAAAGGGCACACTAGCATGGCAAAGGAAGGAGATCCATCCTACATTTCCTAGTTTTATCACACCCTGCTTTGCTGATTCAAGCACTTTTCTCCTCAGATTGGCTCTTATTTACTATCCTATAGTGACTGCGAAGTAGGGAGAGAGTTCATTTTCCTCATTAGTATAGCTTCTTTTGCTTAAAAGGTCTTAGGTGTGTATGTGCTCTCAAGTCGCCTGTCGACTTATGGCAACCACATGAATTTCTTAAGTTTCTTGGGCATGGAATACGCAGAGGTGGCTTTGCTAGTTCCTTCCTCTGAAATATAGCCTGTTATTTGTAGACGGTCTCCCGTCCAAGTACTAATCAGGTCTGACCCTGCTTAGCTTCCAAGATCAGATTGGATCTGGTGCCTTTAGGGTATTTAGGCCTGCTTGAAATTTATATTAATGTATATAGGACCAGTGCAAGCCTAATTTGCAATTAACATGTTTACCTTATACCTAGTCTTGCATTCCCTTTCATGGGGTTAAGGTATGTTTAAAGTAGACTCATTGAAATCAAAGTGACAACTGACTCACGACTTTTGTTTATATAAGTGTGGCTAAATCTGAACTACTTGGGTGAACCACACACTGTCGGCCCCCGAAAACCCCATGACAGATTCCCATTAGGGTTGCCATCAGTTAGAAATGACTTGAAGGCAAACAGCAACAAGAACAGCAAAGTCTGAAGCTAACTCACTGTGTTTAGTGAACCATGCTGTGTGATGTGAATCCCAACTCTATGGTGTTGTGTGCACTTGGCAGAATTGGGGAAGTCCACAGCATGGTGACATCATGGCATGCAGTAAGGCTGTTTTTCAGCATCAGTGCCATCTCTTTTGATATATCAAATGTGGGGGATGGCATTCCCTCACACTTCCTGAGCGTGTTTCCACAACCAACCTGAGATTCTAGCCTTAATGCTGAATCTTGACATTTTTCCAAGCTGCCTAACAAGTTAATTAAAAAGAATCAGAATTGGGCATTCAAGTTTCAAAGGTAGGCTGCAGATCTCCACCCACGCCATTGTTGAGTAAAGGAAAAGCTCCTTATTTTAGTTGTAACACGATGTAATTTATGTTAGTAGCGAAAAGCCTGCAATCTGCAATTTCCACATAAACTGTATATACATCTCCAGCACCATATAATCAGCTCGCTTTTTGTCACTTAAGACGGATCAATTATCCCAGTGCTAGTCATGAAAATATTATTCTGTTCCACTGACATCTCATGCAGGGAATGCTCAAATTTCTGCTGATATTTGGAAACAACCTGTAGAGTGACTTTTTTTTACAAACTGGAGTATATTTTAGCTAATCTCTCTAATATATTTTAGCAAATTTCTCTAACAATACTCTAACAATACTCCTTTCTAACACACACACACTGTGTGGGTGGGGGTTACTGCAACAGAAATTGTCATGAAGTATGTTTAAAACATTAGAAGTACAGGCCTTATTTAAAGTATTTATATGAAAACATCAACCTTCAGGCCCTTAGGCACCACTTAGAGCAGCAAACAACAATCTAACCAATCTTTAAAACATAATAAAATTTCAATAAAACAAAGAAAAAATAGCGTAATGAAACCAGAGGAAGATGTAGCCAATGAACAGAATCCTAATTAGAGAAAAGACATATAATGAAATGCTACAAGAATCCTCTTTCAGCTTCTCAGGGCAAAGAGTTCCACATTTAAATGTGACCACAGGGTAGACTCTTCTTTCTGATATCAACCAAATTTGAGATACAGAGAAGATCTTCTCTTTCAGACCTGGGGGCCTTGGGAAAATTGGAATGGGAGGAGGTTGTAGATAAGGTTTGCTAGAAGTTAGCCATTTAGAGGTTTAAAAGTAATCACCAACAATTCAGTTTGAATTGCCCCTGGGACTTGA
>NC_056525.1:121222167-121239462 GCF_019175285.1 Sceloporus undulatus
ACAAATCAGAAGCTTTCAATATGCTAGGTAGAGAGGAGTTGACTTACAGAACAGATAGGTTTATTGCATGGCACTTGGAGAAGGGGAACAGAATGGAAGAAAATGGAATGGGAGGAAAATGTGTGTCATCGCATAGGAAAATGTTGCCGATGCTATCATTAGTCCTCAATCCATCCCCCAACCATTCCACAGCAGCCAATTTTGAAGAATGATTCTGAACCGTTCTTCAAAATCGGCTGCTGTGGAACGGTTGGGGGATGGATTGGGGATTCCTGGAGGCATCGGCAGTGTTCTCTTGTATGATAAAACATGTTTCTCCCCCGTTCTGTTCCCTTCCCTTCCATTCCTGTTCCTCAGAGTGCCGTGCAATAAACATAAGAGATATAGACTTGAGAGAATTTTCTAATGTTATCCCATGAATGCAAGGATAGATGCTAGTCTGCTGCCACCATTAACAAATTCCCACACCAGTCATGAGCTTAACATGATTGTGATGGAGAGGGGAAAAACAGCACACTCTTCAACCTGTAGTGGAATCCAACTAAATACCCACAAACTTTCTTGGTCGAGCAAAGCAATAAATGCCCCATAGCCATTGTAAAGACAAATTCATAATTGAGTAAAACAGCCCCAAAGGAAACTTATAACAATACATGAATGACTTACACCAGTGAAAAACTCCATACTCATCCCAAAGCTGGTCTTGGCAGTCCTCATGATATATGGCTACCTCCAGGGAGATACTGTGGTTTTTGGCCCTTATTCTGAATTTTCTCTGAACTAAGCAAAGTTGGGGAAAACTCTGGTGTTTTCTGGAAAGCCTGGAGTGATCTTGGGTTCATTGTGTGTGTGTGAGCCACTGGATTGGATTAGATCCAGTTGTCCATATACAAAAGCGCCACATCACTCCCCTTCCCCTACACTGGAAAGAGCAGTGAAAGGGGATGACTTGTTCTCAGAGCCACTGCAATGCTTCCTCACAGGCAGGACCTCTGTGTAAAGCCTGCCTGGCATACTGTTGCTTCTGCTGAGGTCAGAACAGGATTCCCATGAAATCACCAAAGATTGGGTAGAGTAACCCTGTCTTGTTTTACTCCCAACACAAGTCCAGGTCCCCAAGAGATAGTACAGGAGGAAACAGAACACAGGAGAATTCCTGAGGGATGTGTGACTCACCAGCAAGGATGCCATAGCACTATAAACACTGTCAAACACAATCAAGCAATCTGTCCAAATGAGAGTCCAAAATGGAGATCCAAAAGCTTGGTCTGAGGTTATGAGGCAACACAAATCAGGAGCACAAACCAGGAATGTTACATTCAACAAATTGGTTGGTTGTGAGCAGCAAGTTCCCCAAGGGAGATGTCAGAATTGATGGCCTGTTTTCAGCATGCAGCTGTTCCATTTGGTTCTTAACGGTTCCAACCTCCATACTCCCTCCTTTTCTCTGATATGGTAGGTGCTGTTATTTCTATGTCTTGTCGTTCAGGTACTACCATGCCTCCTTCGCCCTCTGTTTCACTAGTCTGGCAATTTGTCTCACTTTCTTGCCCCCTTGTCTCATCTTCCCTCTCTATCTCCCTATCTGAATCTGAGTCCTGGGGTGGTGGGGCACCACAGTCATCTGCACTGTTGATCCCATGGTGGGGTGCCCTGTTCTGATCTCTGCAGAAGCAAAGGTGACAGCCAAATTCTTGCAAGGCTGTATACTTGCCTGGTTGTCACAGGTTGAGATTTTAGAAATGTGCACATATGTACAAATAATCTGAGTGGTTTGCCTGACCAACTCTTCCAGCGGTGGTGGCAGTGACACCGAGGGGAAAGGGCCATATTAAGCAGGGCTAATATGAGGTTAGCTTGGCTGGCCCTTATGGACAATGATGTGGCATTGCACTGGATTCTGTCCAGTGCCTGTGGTTGCCATCATGGTCAGTTCAAGGCCATAATAATCCAGACTAGCACTGGATTAAGCAGCTGGTATAGATGCACCCCCACATTTCATCATTACATAATGTAGCTGCAGTGCAATCCTACATATGCCTATTGCAGCCTTAGTTTTAGAACCTTATGAGTGAAAAGTTCTAGTTATTCAACATTATTCACCTTATTCCAGTTGGCAAGGTAGGTCTGAATGTTGTTCATTGTAAATTACTTATTCCATTGATCTCAGTGGGATTAGGTTTATTTTGTACTCATTATGAGCTTGTCTCTCAGCAGTAGGATTTCAGAGGCTAACGTCAATTAATGTTCCTTCACAAACATCCCTGCACCTGGAAAATTAGCATATGCAGAGGAAAGACTGAGATGGAACATTTATTTCTCTCATGCTTGTTTTCTGTGAAGGTGGATTTGTTTGTTTATTAACTGGAATGTGAGTCTTCACCTACAGCCAGTCATTGTACAGCCCAAATACAGGTTTACCACCTGTTTGAAACCGGGTAGAGGCACAAGTTACTTTAACTGGACTGTGGCCAATGAGTTTAATGACTATCATACTTGAATAGGGTGCCCCAACACATTCTGCAAAATATCACTATTATTAAGCACTAATGAGATAAAACTACACTCACAATCTGCCAAAAGCCAGCAGCCAAAGCTTTGTGCTCTTCTCTGTCAATCTGTATTAAAACGGTAATGATTAGAATGGGAATTATCATTTTTATACACAAATGACAATGATAAATGCATTCTAAATAGCAAATGAGACACAAAAGGCTGCAAGGTACAGATTCACATTCAACTAAGGCTGAATCATTGTTGTAACGGTGCACACTTCTTGCAGGCCTTATTTTAAAGGAAAATGGTCATTTGTTTTGCCACTGTGCCAACAAAATTCAACTGCAAGTGGTGGGGAGAAGATGATGGGGAACACAAAAATAAGTGTTGTTCCCATATGTAGTCTCCCTGTTGTCCACTCCTGATTTAAAGCATGAGTCTTTTTCCAGTGTTATCAACTCACATCTTAAGGGGATGCAATAGTCATAATTGCCTGGCTCGACATCTCCCACAGAATGGTATGCTGGGATCCTGAGATGGTACTGTCTCTGTAAACTGGGATTAAAATCTCTGAGTAGTTTTCTTATTTTATCTTATCCTTTCTTTGTTTTTCTTTTTTTTTTAAAGTTGTTGGAAACAAACACAATGGGGCGAAAGGCTGTAGCCTACCCCTTTGCCTGACATGCTGAATTTCCATTTCCAAGGAGAAAAGTAAAAATGTTGCAAAGACAACCTCCCCCCTCCCTTGCGTTACTAACTGAACGATGCAGAGAATGCGCAAACAGAACCTGGTACCAAATTTCAACTATGAATAATATATTTTCTTTCTTTGTTTTCTCAGATGGAGTGGCTGCATTTCGTGCGTTCCTGAAGACAGAATTCAGTGAGGAAAACCTGGAATTCTGGTTGGCCTGTGAGGAGTTCAAAAAGACAAGGTCTACTACTAAGCTGGCTTCCAAGGCTCAGAGGATTTTTGAAGAATTTATTGATGTGCAAGCACCACGAGAGGTTAGCAGAGAGAAGGCATGGCTATTTTAGTAGGATGAATTTTGAACAGATACCTGAACTTGGAAATATTACTATTTTGGACTACAGCACCCAGCATCCCTCAGCCAATTTGACTGGCTATCATGCTGGCTGAGTGCATTCTGGGATTTGTATTCCAAATGAGTAACTTTTTCACTCTGTAGTCTTCTAAAAGGTCAGTAAATAAGAGCTGAGGTCTTCATACTATTAGTTATTGTTTTGAGTCTTTCTCCAACAATCCCTGGGGCATTCCAGAAACAAAACTGAACTTTTTGGCCTTTCCATAAAATCATATGGCATCAAATCTGCATCTAGGTGGACTCCATTCAGCAACATGTCTTTGGAAGCACCAGAACATGTTTAGAAGTGTTACAGCAAAGGTGGTGAATACTTAAGCAGCAAACACCAGGGGTTTTTGTTTGCTTGTTTGTTTAACTGCTGTGCCACAATTTTGTACCTCTTGTGTACATCAAGTGATTATAATTCCACTTGAATCTATTTCAGTTTCAGGTTATAACACAACAAAACCTGGAAAAGTCAAAGAAGAGTGTGAATACCTCTGCAAGGCACTGTATGTCATTGTGCTAAACAGGCTCCCCCTTCATTTTTCAGCTTACAAGAAATTGATAGATATGGGACTTTATCACAAGTGAGGAATTTCTCTTAATTTCGAATGAAAAGAAAGCGGACCAGAACGCATTCACGTGAATTCACTAGTTCAGCGAATTTACGTGAATGCGTATTGCATTCAAACTGGCTTCCCATTGCCCGAAAATAGCATGCCATTGCCCGGATTTGCATGTGGTAGTCTATCATGCAATAACATGAAACCCCATGATTGCGCTCAGACTGACTTCTCATTGCCCGAATTTGCGTGTAGTGGGTTATCACACAATAACATTAAACCCCATGATTGCGTTCAGATTGCCATTGGATTATACTTCCAATTTCCCTGTCTGATACACTCTATGGGCAAATGTGACCAAACAAAAGCTATCTTTGCTTGAAATAGGAGAGCTCCCCCAATAAACTACCTTGTTTTAATTTTTTTTTCAGGTGAACATAGACTTCCAGACCCGGGAGGTGACAAGAAGGAACATACAAGAGCCATCGCCATCATGCTTTGACCAGGCACAGGGGAAAATTTACAGCCTCATGGAAAAAGACTCTTACCCCAGGTTCCTGAGGTCCAAAATTTACACAGACCTGCTGTCTCAAACCCAGAGGAGGCTCAGCTAGAGCAGGGATGGATTGGGGGGAGCTGTCCCTCCTAAGTCACCATGAGCTTCCTGCACTGGCCACATCCATTTCCACATGTGAAATTAAGTTCATTGGTGTTGCAACAGCAGTAGAATGAGAGGAGGAATGGAAGAAATGTGGAGAAATTGGGCTGTATATGTGTAAAAACATTTTACAACTTAAGTCCATTGCTTTCTTGGGGTCCTCTTTTGTGTGCACAGGCATGTCTGTTTTGAACTGAAGAACATGTACACACACAACAGTTGATGCTTTTTTTAGGAGTGTAACATCTGCCCTATATTTTATGCTGGATTCACCAGTTCCAAAGCCGGGCTTACTAAAATTTGACTACACCAGGCCAGTCTGTAAATAATCATCAATGCTGGGCCATAGGCAGCAAAAGCCAGATTTCAGACTGAATATGTGTAGGATGAAGGAGAGGTTGTGATTGTCAGTGAGGTCCAGAAACCATTGGCTGGAAGTTCAAGCTACCATGTACAAAGAACTATCTAGATCACAGTAATTCATCTTTAGCCAAAATAATAGCTAACCAAGCATATAAGATGGTGGCAGGCAACAAGCAAGCAATGAGGTAGCAGACAAAGACACGCGAGGCCATTTCCTTTGGTCATTTATTGCCATGCTGGAAACAATGACCGGCCCAAGAAATTTTGTTGCCTCAGATTTAGATAAAAATTGTGGTTCTTACCCCTCCATACCCCCAAATCATGCATGATAACTAAATAATAACCAGACTAGTTATTTTGGCACATAAGGCAGAAAATCCCGTAAGCACATTTCCCCGTCATTGGCAGTCAAAACACAATGATAACAAAATAAGTAACTAACTGGCCTTTCAAGACATCAAAAATCTGCTGCCTGAAGTTGATGTTTCACTCTGACTAACGTAGGGCCAGCCCTGTCTTGGGAGGGAGCCCAGCAGAGCTCTGAAGAATTGCAAACTTGCAATCAAATTTCCCTTAATTTTACAACCTTTTGCGGTTCATCAAAGGTTATGCAGTTTGCGGGTGAGGAACTCTAATCCTGACAGGAGGTCCCGCTGCACTGTTTCCCTGTATATTTGGACGTTCACCAATTTACTGATGTAGTATGTCAGAGGTATGCATTATTATCAGTTTGGACAACTATCCGGCTATTAAAGCCAGACAGAGCATGAACTAACTCCTAGGTCAACACAGAATGACCCAATGAGCTCCACTTTCTGTGGTTTTGTGTTAATTTAATCCTGAAGCATTCTCTACCCTTTAAAAGTGTTGCCCCTTGCCTATTTATAACCAGTCAGTGAAAATAACCAGTCAGTGTAAATTGTTTTACATTTCAAGCATTTCTCTTTTTTATTGTGAATGTTAGCCCTACTCCCTTTTTTAAAGAATGGAAACTGAAGCCAGGAAAAAATAGTACTCCCTTTGGAATCCGTTGCTTTGTAGTAAGGCTGGTCCTGGAGAGAAAATCAATACACATTTTTCTTATTACAGTCTAAAGAGCAAAAGCCCTTCTCCAGGGAATTAAAAAAAAAATCTTAAAAGGCCTGTAACAGAATCTCACCTGATTATTATTATGAATTACTAGTATTATTTTAATGTTGTTACTGGACAAAAGATTCAACAGTCTGGCATGTTAGGAACAAGTACAACAGGTTTCCCAGCCTGGAGTTTTCCAAACCTTTTTGAATTACAAGTTCCATAATTGTTCCTTTCTGGCTAGTATTGATAGTTGTTGTTGTCCAACCCATCAGAGGGTGCTATGTTGCAGAAGGCTATCCTAAAGAAGTAGACGCTTACCCAAGTCCAGAGATTCCTTCTACAATTCACTAGACATTTACGAAAACTACCATTCTTCTGCTTTCTTGCACCAATGGACAAAAGTGGCACTGAATTCCACCATCATATTATTTATAATCATCATTGACTGTTATTTATCATTCATTGACTCATACTGGTGCTCTGCAAACATGCAAGGATATATAGTTCCTGCTGAAAGAGTACTTGCTTAGAAAAAAAAAGAGATCTTTTGCAGATGAAAATCCAAGTCTTGAAGCTCTGTTTGGGTGTGTGCATATAAATATAGATACTAGATATTATGCAGCATTCACATCTGTCTGTCTCATAATACAGCAGCATGCCCAATTAGAGATGTGTATATGTGCATATGTTGTATTTTAGTACCTAAGGTACAAAACTTACAGTAGACTTCATGTAGATATGTGTCAAGTCCTAATGCTACCAAAATCTGCAGATAACAAATATTTTAGGATAAACTTTGGGGTGAGGGTGGGTTTGGGATTTTATGCAATAAAGAGAGAACAAGGAAACAGGGTTCTTAAACTAGCATTCACAGGGTAAGAAAAATGCATATGTTTGGATGTCTGTCATAGTCTTTTGCACTGTATGTTCTTGCAAATATGAGGTACAGAACTCCATGGTTTACAAGCATTGATGAGATGTAAGGGGCAGGTGCTAGAATAGGAGATAGCTGAATAATAAGGCAGAAAATGGCTTCCATTTATAAAACAATTATCCTCCCCACCATCCCAATGCCAGTTGTAGCTTAGTGGTAGAGCAACTCAATGTGTAATGCAATGAGTTATTTTTCCAATCACTGTAACAAGTAATAAAAGTGGATTACTTTTCAAACACTGTACTGGGTGATGGGAACAAATTTCTTATGAAAAACGAACTTTCCAAGCTTTCTGATAAGAGAGATTCAACCTGTTTTGGAGCTCCTCAAATTTCCCATTCAGCACAGCGATAGCTCAAGATATTTCACGCTGCCGCAGGCAGTAAATCGAAACCGGGTTCCCTATAGTGGTATGAAATAAAAATAACACTAAAAGATTTGCTGCCCTTTAATGATCCCACGATGTTTGCTGCCTGCACTGCATGTAGGGAGAAAGGAGGAGAAAGCAAAAACACCAAATAAAAGTGGGCTCAAAGGGTTGCCCTCTTCAAACCTCTTGTGCAGAGGTGCCCTAAGATGATCATAGAGGATCTGCCCATATTTGTGTGACTTCTTGTGCAGATTCATTTCATATCTCTACATAGATGGTCAGAATGCTTCCTTCTGACTCCATCCACATGGACTGTCACATTACAGTCGATTTACATATGTAGCAAAAACATAATGTAACTCAGCTTTCCTTAACCAGTTGTTTTTCATTGCTAGATCTCAGCAGCCTCAGATGCTTCAGGTGATAGGAGTTTGAGCCCCAAACATTTAGCAGTCCCCAGGTTGGTAGTCTTTCTGGACTGATGTAGTTTTTCCTGGACAATTATGACACCAGAATGAATTGGACTTAATGCATCCAAGGAAAAGCAGCACATAGGAAATAAGCATGTCAAGGAAAATGCTAATTTGACTGCTTTTCCCCTTGGCAAGTGCAAGGACTTTTCCCATTCATTTTTATTTCTGTGTATGTAAAATGAAATCTAGTGTAGTGATTTGAGCATTGGACTATGACTTTGGAGACCAGGGTTTGAATCTCTGCTCAGCCACCAAAACCCACTGGGTGATCTTGGGCAAGTCACACTCTCTCAGAGAAAGGCAACAGCAAATCACCCCTGAAAAAAATCTTACCAAGAAAACCCCATGATTGGGTCACACAGGATCACCATAAGTCAGAATTAGGTTGAAGGTATACAACCACAAACAAGCATTAAAAATACGCAATATCTGGTCTTCACTCTGAATGTGGGAAAAACAGCACAATGGGATTCTATGGACATTTTCTGATTTGGGCCAGACTTCGGAAATGTTACTTTTTATGTTTAGATCTCTCAGAATCTTCAAGGTGAAATGGCCTTTATGTAGATTGGACAAAGTGAAAGGATCTTGTGTGGGGATAGGAAAGATGGGGGGAAGGAAAAACAAAGCCTCTCCCAACCTGGCTCCTAGATTTGTTGGGACTACAATTCCTATAACCCCAACCAGTCATAAAGGTGACTGTAGTTCAATTTGACCATCTGGAGAAAGTCAGGCTGGAGACATTTCTGACATGCTGAGACATTTTAAAGCCACTTTGATGTGAAAATAATTTTCTGGGTCCCTTTGGAGAAGCCAGGTCAAGCCGTTTCCATACAGATACTTTCGGTGGATGCCAGATGCATTTATTCTGGATGCCTGAAATCTGCAAAACACATAGGCTGGTACTTTAACAAAATATTCTTAAGCAAGCTTGTATTATAACTAACAACTTAGCTGTCACCTATAGTGGATGTCAAATATGGGGAACTTTTATAATTTAAAAGAGAATAGATTCTTTATTTTCTTCCTGGCTTTGAGCGCCACAGGTGACTAACCTAGGCACCTGCAGGGATACTGGTCAATATAAAATAATGTGAATTAGCAGCTTTTGGAGGCTTTTTGTAAAACTATTTTATAGTCCCTAATGCTGCTCTTCATATCTCCCACTTCAGGCTACTGTCTTGGCCTGTTACAGATTGCCAAAATAAAGCTGCTTCAGATCTCTTTGGAGATATGCTGTTTAAATGATGCATGCATCCTAAGAATCCGGAAGCTGCACCAAAGCTGCACTCCAGTGTTTAGGAGTGGAATGTGGCTTTGGTGCAAGCTCTGGACTTTTAGGACCCATGCATCATTTAAATAGCATACCTCCAAAGAGACCCGAAGCAGCTTTATTTTGCCAGTCTGTAACAGTCCATAATACCTGCATGGAAGTAAGGTCCACTAAACTCTATGGGCCTTGCCTCTGAGATGATCTGCATAGGCTTGGGCTGTTTATCATTCAAGATAGCAGTGTAAAAGCTGTGCCTATGCTAGAAATACCACCTCCCCATCCCATGGAAACTGTGGAACTTTAGCACAAGCTTTCTGCATGCATACTACATTTTCTTTTGTCCCAGTAGCTCAGATTATAAGAGAGATTCAATAACATTAATAAAGTATTATGAAAGGAAATTTCTCATCTGAAACTATTACATTTTTATTTATTTTTTTCTTTCTGTAAGCAGGTCACACGCAAATACACACAGAGAGGAACAAAAATAGTCTAACCATTTAAAAGTCTCATTTTAATGGGGGAAATTGGTACCCATTGTGGACTGTAATGCTGAAATCACGGCTTCATGTTCACTAAAACTGGCATGTGATGAATGCTTTCCTCCCATATTAATAAAACCAAGGAATGGAAATGGGGCCCCAATCATTGAAATACCCTCTATTATCCTGTATCTTTGCAAAGATAAATATCTTGCCTTTTGTTTAGCTTCTACAGGCAATTCAAGGAGATAATATTCTCTCAAAACTGCCATAGCCTAAAGATATTAAAAGAAAGCCATTACATTATTTAGTGCATTAGATACTTAACGTTCTGTGTGCGTCAGACTCCACTATTACTAGAATTATTTACGACTGAAGGTCAGTTCATATACAAAAAACACTCATGCATTCAGGATCCCAAGGCGTTTGGCATCTCATGGAAAATGGGTGGAAAACTTTTGATTTTGGACATCATAGTAGCATGGCCAATAGTCAGGGACTGTAGGATTTATAGTTCAAAACATCCATTCAGTCAAAGGATTCACATTCTTGATATCTCACTTTCACTTCGAGCAGTGTTTGCAGCCATGCCACAGATTGCTTGATCACATGAAAGCAGCGCATCATCATATGTGTGGCTTGAGAGTCCTTTCAGTGAGCAGTCATGCCAAATAAAAATCTGCATGCATGTGAACTTTTATGTGTCCTGTGTTTCATATAATTGACTCAGGAAAAAGAACCCAGAATGTAGCAGTGCCTCTAAAGAGTGAGAGCTGTGTAAGATTGTTTTCCCACTGAGTTCCATAGGGAAGTGAAAGTGGGCTGAAGTCTTGGACAATTTTGGGACAGGGATCTGACTGGCACTCCAGGTATAAGTCCATAGGAAAAAGACCTAGCTAGTACTCTAAGTGCTTGGGAAAGTTCCCTTTTGGGGCTACAGTTCCCAGACTCCTCCAGCCAAATAATTTTTCCATGCTCTTCATATCCTTCAGTATATGCACATAATGTATACTTTCCCTTTGCTTTCTCCCATGTAAGTGAATACCTATTATTCATCATATGTATGAAAATAAAGTCAGATAAACCAGTGCTACAGGGTAAATATTTATCAAAGCCCAACAGTGCATAATCTAACCTTTGCCAAGAAAGATCCCATTGGTATAGATCAGTGGTTTCCAACCTGTGGGTCGGGACCCCTTTGGGGGTTGAATGATCCTTTCATGGGGGTCGCCTAAGACCATTGGAAAACACCTATTTAATTACAGTTATGAAGTAGCAATGAAAATAATTTCATGGGTTTGGGTCACCATAACATGAGGAACTGTATTAAAGGGTCACGGCATTAGGAAGGTTGGAAACCACTGGTATAGATGCACCTGTAGGCAGCCCCTGTATCTTTCTGTACAGGATGATGGAGATAGCTATTGTCATACATGGCCATATATAGGCTCTCCCACCACACATGCAGGAAAACCACCATAATTTCAATAGTCATTATATATTGTGGAAATTCAGTCTTTGTACATTTCAGTTTGCATTGTAAATCTTCACTCATTTTGTTCTTGGTTGGGAGAATTAAAAGCATCAACATTTTCTCTCTTCTGGATGAAACATTTTGAGACTTTTTTTTGGTGATTTCTCATCCCTTTTGCAAAAATTGTACAAAAACACAATATTTTGCACACAAAAAATTATATCCAGAATCCTATATCAGTTTATATTGAACTAATGTGGGGCCCGAACAGACAGGCCAAAATAAAGCTGCTTCGAGTCACTTTGGAGGTATACTGTTTAAATGATGCATGCATCCTAAGAGGCCAGATGCCACGCCAAAGTCACGCTCCAGTCCTAAGGACTGGACCACAGCTTTGGCACAGCTTATGGCCTCTTAAGACGCATGCAGCATTTAAACAGTATACCTCCAAAGTGACCCAAAGCAGCTTTATTTTGGCCTGTCTGTATGGGCCCTTAGTTAAGTACTTAGGTGAGCATAAGCTGATACAGAATTCCAGCCACGTTTTGCACAAAACTAGTGCTTTTGTGCAAAAAAGGAACAAAAGGGGGAGAAATTCTGCTGTGTTTTATTCCTGCATACATAAGTAAAAAATAGCATTATTTGTTAATAATTATCCTGTGGAGAATGATCATTTTTTCCAAATGTTTTTTTACATTCCTAATTCTAATATAAATTGAGTTGGCCCATGCCTCCCAGACAAATGAGTAGATGAAAACAGAGCTTGCCAGTTGTTTTTGCACTTCCTGAAGGGTTGCAACACAGTTTTTCATTACATGTGCATCTTAAAATGCCTGTTTTGTGAGAAAACAGTTTAGAACTGTGTATTTTAAGAGGAAATAAAAAAAAATGTCAAGTGCAGATTTTCATGCTTTTTTAAAAAAATCAGAGATTAATGTAGAAATGGGATGGAAGAAACATGATATATTAAGTGGTAGGGCAAAGTTAAATGACAGAAAGAGAAAATGAAAAAAGACTGATTGATCCACCATCCCTGCTTTATATAGTCATTTGATATATAATTTGTCCTTTAGCTCTGCCACTTAGGTGCTTGATGTCATAAAAAACAAAAATCCTTAAAAACATTCATAAATTAAATAAGCAAAAGGAAGTCAACAAAAAGAGGCAGCAGTGTATGAAGGTTTTTCTCTAAGCAATGCAACTCCCAAGGATACAATTCAATTGAGTTTCTTCATGGCTGGATAGATATAACTGTATTATTAAGCATGTTGTCTCTGATGCAGAGCATTTTTGTGTCTTATGCTCTCTCTCTCTCTCTATATATATATATATATATGTGTGTGTGTGTGTGTATAGAATAATATATAAAATGTGCCAGATCACATTGCATTTTGTGTGCACCATTTTGTAATGGAAGTTCTAGGCTTCCTGTTACTCTCAAAGCAGGATAATAGCACACTGGACTAAGTATAGTTACATAAATAAAATAAAATAAAATGTTTGCAACATAACAGAGCAATATGAAAACATACCTTATGCCAATCCCTCAGTGCCTCTCCTCCTTTGCCACTGCAGCTGGGCTCCTATTCCCAATTGTGCAAGTCCTGCCAAAAGACTCTGCATAAATCATCTTACATACTGAGTGCCCCCCTCTAGTCTTTGGTCGCACCCCTAAAGGCTACGCAACTGGACTTAGTGGTTTCATTGCTTTATTTATAAAGTGAAGTGAAATTCATTTTCTCCCTCCCGTCTTCCTGCAACCATTTCATGCATGCTTCTACATTTTGATATATTTAAGAAGAAAAAACAAAAACTGTTTTCCAACCCTGGTTTTTTAAAAAAGACATACTTTAAGTGTTTTGTGCTTTACATTCATATGAATTATAGCACTGCCACGACTGAAGGAATAAAATGCTATTTTCTTCAGCTGAACATATTTATATGGGAGTAAACACCATTTTATCGTAAGAGAAGTAAATAATAAAACTATAATACCCTGCCTAAAATATGTTTTCAGAATAATAGGAAAGGGAAAGGGTGACTGTTGTGAGCCCCAATAGAGAAGAGAGTGCCTCCCTATTTTGGTCCAAGCATTGGCATAAGGCCTGTCTGCTGCTCCCTATCATCTTGAGGGCCATTTGGGATCCTCCTGTGCTATAGAGCCATGGAGTGCATCCCACAGAGATAAGAACAATGCTCCTTAGTAATTGTGCATTTCTTCAAACATTTGTCTCTGGGTGCTGTGCGCATTTGCATGGCTGAAAACTTTTCATTCAAAATGAAAGCAATTTAATAATTGTTTCATCCCATTTGCAACACAACCTTGGATCCTCTTGGACACCTGGTTTAATTTGCCTTTTCTGTTGTGTATCCCTCCTCACATCCTTGTCCTCCTCCTCCTCCTCCACCACCAACCACTGTGCAATGTTTGCCAGCTGAAGATGGCAGAGAGGGATGGGATGAGAGCTTTCTTTTCTCCTCTTCTGCTATTAGTTTAAAGGTTGTTGTAGCTGGTATATTGAGATTACTGCCATGCTTCCTTTTCAGCTCAACACTTGATTAAAAAACAAAAGTGTATCTATATGTATTTAATTATGTGATATTATTCTAGTAAGCTTTTTTTGCTTCATATCTTCCATCATGGATTTTCTACATTAATTAAAGATGGTGTGTAATAAAAAAATAATAATCTGGAAACATTATGTGTTGTTTACAAGAATTGTAAGGATGAGCTTCTTCTCTACTACCATTTTCCAAATGATAAGCCAAATGAGTGGGGTGGGGCAAAAAGGGATGGGGGGGTTCAGAAATATTTATAGTGTAACACTAATAGGTTGGTCAAATTTGTCAGGAAGGCCTTTATTTTTCTAAAAGTTGTGTTGAAGATGAAATTTCTGCAGCTGCACTTTCTTATTCCCAAGGATTACACTCCCAAGGACTACAGACCCATGACTCTGTGACTTGTAACTGCCAATATTTTTCCTCTCAAGCATGAAGAAAAGTACAGAAGCACTGCACTTTGAGCCATATCAACAGATTTCCCTACCCCAACTACCTCCATTTTATCTGGTGCATGCTTTACTTTGTGTGTAATCATAGAATCATAGAGTTGGAAGAGACCACAAACGCCATCCAGTCCAACCTTCTGCTATGCAGAAACTCAAAGCATCCCCTACAGATGCCTCTGTTTAAAGACCTCTCAGGAGGGAGACTCCATCACACTCTGAGGGAGTGTGTTCCACTGTCGAACAGCCCTTACTGTCAGGAAGTTCCTCCTAATGTTGAGGTGGAATCTCTTTCCCTGTAGTTTGCATCCATCGTTCTGAGTCCTATTCTCTGGAGCAGCAGAAAATAAGCTTGCTCCATGCTCTATATGACAGCCTTTCAAATATTTAAACAAGGCTATAATATCACCTCTTAGCCTTCCCTTCTCCAGGCTAAACATAACCAGCTCCTTAAGTCTCTCCTGATAGGGCATGTCATCATAGACTACTTGAAGCTGTCAGGTTATCACTTTCTTCAGTATCTGATCATGAAATGACAGTGTTGGGTACATGAGTCCCAGCCTCCTGAGAGCTCCTGCTCTCACACTGTTGTTTGAAAGAGTGAAACTTACTCAGATTTATTACATACAGTTGGGTCTTTCAGCAGAGGGTTAAATACAGCCTTGAGAATCAAATGGATAAACCCTCAAATCAGAGAAGCATTAAGCATCTTTGAGGTCTGCACGAAAAGTTCACGCATAGCTGTGCATATACACTATCTTCTTCCTTCCCTTCCCATTCTTTAGTGCAGCCTTCCTCCTTCCACGGAAAAAAGGCATGGAAATTAAATATGAACAATACCACTCTCAAAATAGAAAAACACTTGAAAGTGGCAATTATTCCCCTTAACCGTTCCTTCAAACTACTGTTTTCAGTACATATGTATAGTAAGTGAATTGACTCTTTCAGATGGCGAAAGGCAAGCATAGCAAGCATTGTGCACTATTTTTCCAATTTCCTTTCCAGAAAGATATTTAAAGTCATTGTTTCCTTTTTATTTTGTTTTCCCCATTCCTATAAGTAAACCTACAGTGAAATTAGCCAATAAAGATGCTTCACCAATAAACTCCATCAGCATTTCATTCAATTCAGAGCATACCTCTCAATGCAGAATGTGAAGCTCCAACTGCCATGTCTAATCATAGAAGATACCTGATAGTCCGTTCAGCTGTTTATGTGGTGCTCTCTGGTCTGGTCTTCAATTCTATAGGGTTTCAACAGGTTTCATTGCCTTGTTGGCCTAAATACCACTGTTAGTGTCTACTAGTGTAAATCCACTCGGGAATTTACATAAGTTATAACTTAAAAATTAAAATCAGTGGTCTACTTTAGTCGGGGCCCACAAATGGACTAAGGCCATAATGTTTGTAGATGTGTTTGAATGACGTGAATAAACTGACAAAACATCCCAGCTAACTATCATGGTGAGAGGCACTCAGCCTCTTGCTATACAGCTTGCGTAAAATTTGGAAGTTACTTTTTTGGATTTTAACTAAACTGTTACTATGGCCAATGGTTGAGTTGACTAGGAGATTCTGGTAGTTGTAAAAAAAAATGACTTCTCTATGCTGTGTAGTTACAATACTAGACTTGCTCTATAGGTGAAGAACTTGTGGTATCCGTTCTTTAATATGACATCTGTCTCCCTTTTCAATATGAAAAGTTTTCCCTGAAGGAGAAATTCTGAAAGCCCCAGATATAGAAAGAAGTGACAGATCCTTTCCTCACCTTGGCCTTTAAGGAAAGCATAATTCAGTTCACAGAACAGCTGGCAAGTGGCATTGAATCATGATAGTGAGCCCCTGGCCGTGTGTAAATCACTGCAAAGCCTACCTTCTCAGCTACAAAGCAGGCCCTCCAGGAAACAGAAATAACAACAGCCAGTCCCTTGTTTGCTTAGCTTTATATAAAACTGTGCTGCAGCAGGAGAGTTAGCACAGGGCCCCCATCTGCTAAAGCAGCTAGAAAAGATGCTTCCCTGCCCACCCCCAAAGTGGTACAATGGGACATATTTTCTAAGTCACTATATGTTACCCTGGAGAGAGTTACCAGAGAAGCAAATACAGTACAGTATTTAGAGAGCAATCCACCTTTAACACCAAGTCAGCTTAGTCAAGCATAGAGTAAAATTGCCACAGCACGGTTGAGCCACCAGATTTTCACGTGATCCATATACATCTATTTTAGAAACTTTGCCAGGTGTAAGGAAAACAGAGCAGCCCACTTAACCTACATTCATGATAGCAGGCATCTGTGTGTATTTGTTATAGTATTCTACCTTTCCACCATGGAATTCAGGATTAACCAGAAAATGATCTTCCATCATAGGTTAGGCTGAAATATTGTAAGTAGGCCATAGTCACACAGTGAACTTTGATTTCAACCCAGGTCTTCCAGATTCAAATCTTATACTCTCCCTCTTCTCATATGTATAACATCCAACAGAAGAACAATAAAAATAAGGCAAGCATACCCCAGTAGGCTTCAGACACTGAGAATAAGCAAATGAGCCTTTGTATTTGTCTAAGCAAACCCTTTCGTTCTGCTATTGGCAAATGACTATACCTGAAAAGGCTGTCTTTTTTTCTTTAAGCTCTCAGTTTGTTCTCTTTGAAGTGCTACAGTATTTTCTGCAATGTCACTTGTCTGTCTAACTGGAGCAACACATAGAAGTTTATCGCACCGGGGTTAAAACGTTCCCCAGTGTGTTCTAATGTGCCCGCGTGCAGGTGCGCACAGAACGTGACGGGAACGCAATGGGGCCAAGAACCCCATTTTACTGCACACAGGAATGCCTCCGGGCATTCCAATCACGTTCCCATTGAGTTCCAGGGGACGCTATTTCTGAGAACACTTTAAAACTGTTCTCAGAAATGGCGGCCTCTGGAACTCAATGGGATTGCGATTGGAACGTCTGGCAGCAAAGTTTTAACCCTGGTGCGATAAACTCCATTGTGTTGTCTTTTCCATTTCTTGTTAATGATAGTGGATGGAGTTCAG
>NC_056525.1:121239472-121263322 GCF_019175285.1 Sceloporus undulatus
ATTCATACTAATTTGCATAATAAGTATGAAGTACATTTCTGCACTAAATACATTCCTGCACTAAGTGTCACCCAGTGCGGGGGGGGGACTTCTGAGAGGGTGGGACATCTAGGGCAGGACTTCCAGTTGGGATTATGGGGCCAGGGAGGCACATGGGACAGAGTGTGCGCATACAGATCAGAGAAGTGCCTGCATGCGTGTGGACCAGAGCAGTGTGCATGGGGGGGGTGTGGAGCGATGGGAGCAGCATGGGCATGGGGTGGTATGTGCATGTGGATGGAGTGGTGTGCACAAATGATATGTGGCAAATGGTGCAGGGGGGCTGATCAAGTGTCACTGCCACTTCTGGGGTGTCACACCCCTTCTGGGGTGTCACCCGGTGTGATCTGCACCTCCCGTACCCCCCAACGATACTACTGAATAAGAGATTGAGAAAAACATGTTTCAGAAAAGACCAATACACAAATTTGCCTGTGTTAGTTGGCTCCACTGTATTTAAGAAGTATTGTAGCTAAATCAAGCCAGGGTTCCTCAAACAATTTGTTTACTATGGGTACTAAGTAGATAATCTTTCTCCAAGGGCTCAGACATCATCATCATCATCATCACTATTATATTTTATATCCCACTTTTTTCAAAAGTCGGAATTCAACTCAGCTTACATTTTTAAAAAATGGAATACAGTAGGCTTTCCTACTACATGGACAACATGGCCACCCTGTTGTACCTCCCACAAACTACCATGCTGGACTGATCCTAGGTAGTTTTTATTAAAAACAGCTACTAACTGTCCCATCCTCTCCAGCAAGGAGGTTCCACAGCTTTGGAGTGTTCAATGTAAAAGCTCTGCTTTCGGCTATTGATTTTCTTATGAAAAGACAATGCTGTTGGCTTTCTTCTCCTCTGCTGGATATGAAGTAACAAGAACAAAACTCTCTGATCCACTAGAGATGCCAACATTCAGCACTATCTGAGGACAACTCTCTCAGAAGCAGCTTAATGTAGCAGAGTATGGAAGCAATAGTCCAAATTAAAGTATTGGCAATGCATTGACCACATTCCACTCTTAAACAAATAAACTCACAGACATAGTTGATGTCTTCCAAGTCCTTGGAAGTCCTTTATCTTGAGTTACAGTATATACAAATATTTACAAATTCTTCTTCCTGCACAGCGAAAGAGTAAGCAAGAAAGGGTGCAAAACAGAGAATCTTGGATATTGCAGCCCAGGAAGAGATAGCCACACTTAGCAGGGTAAGCAATTTAAAATGGTTGAGCCAATACAAATGGTCCTTTCAAATGCCAACTTATCTAAAAATACAGATCCCAAAACATCTCAGAGAGGCATTCGCCGGAGCTAAGTTTGACCAACTTGATACCATGGTAAGACATGGGAGATTCCAGGGTATCCTTTATAATGAACAAACTTGTATTTGTGGTGACCACGAAATTGAGGATCTAGCACACATTTTGTTTAGATGTAATCTCTACCAACAGGAAAGGGATCAATACCTTGATCCCTATATTAAACAAACAATATTCTGGGATACTCACATCAGAATATCTTACTTTATGAGTGGACAAGATTCAAAAATATCTATTGCCACAGCTCAGTTCCTTCATAAAGCATCACTGTCGAGATCTAGATATGTGGGAATGATTGGTGTTAACTGCATGGGTGATGAAGAGATCTGACATATGATGAAAGATGTTTAATCTTATTTCTACATTCCATTTTAATTCTATTTTACTTCCCATGGTAATTATCTTACACATTACTGTTGGACTGTTTTAACATTTTTATTCTTACCTGTTTATTTGTATATCTTTCGGTACATATTGTATATTTTTATTTAGATTTGTATAGTCTGTATATAAGCTGTGCATGTTTAGGTTATTCATGCATATCTATATTGTATTGTGGTATATTGTACTTAGTGCACTATATTAACATTTTGTGTGTGTGTGTGTGTGTGTGTGTGTGTCATTGCTTGTATTACTATGTTTTGAATATTTTGAAACGGTCTTCGGGCTATTCAATAAACATACTGACTACAAACTCTTCTCACTGACTCCCATCATTATTCACCGTCTGTAGTAACTGAGCGACCATCCAACTATCCACAAGCCATCCAACCCACACAACACCAACCAATCCACAGGTATCCTGACTCCCAGTGCACTTCTATACTGAGATGGCTAAGAGTCATCACCTTGTGCTACTCAGCATGGCTGGGTCCCAACAGGTGAGAGGGATGGTTCAGTGAGGTATGAGGGTCTAGAGTTTACAGAGTCTTCAAGGTTAAAATTGACATCTTGAAAATGGCACGGATTCAAATGAACTCAGAACAGATTAAAGATGGAGACTTATCACATGTCTAAAAGCATACAGCTTTGAGATTGCAAGCTGTCTTGAAGATCAGCCCTATGCAAAGTATTTTGAAGCAATCATGCCTAGAAATTATAGAAGTATGGCTCAAGGCAGCATGTTTCAACCTATCTGGAAAAGCGATATGAGGCAAATAGTTGGTTCTCAAAACACTAGTGCCTGATCCAAAGGCAACCCCTCAGCAAATACGGTGGTAAAACATGAGATCCATTGATAGCAATACTCTTGCCACTGTTGGCAGTGCCAAAGCTATGGTTTAAAACATGAAGGCAGAGAACGCTCAGTTGCTACTGGTTTTCCTAGAAAGCAAAGTTCCATCCTTACCCCACACAGATATATCAATTTCTTAACACCCTTGGGGTGGGGGAATGGAAGAAATGGATTCTCGTTTTCAGGGCCTGTGAATAGACATAAACTAGGATGGGACTTTCAACTCCACCTTCACTGAAGCAGCACATTTGTCCAAAGGGGACTGGACAAATATGTGGAATATAAAGTCATCAATGGCTGCACTTTCTAGTTGGGATGGCTATGACTCACATTCAGTATCATAGACAGTATGCCCCTGTTTATCAGTTGCTGAGGAACACAACACAGAGCTTGAGGATGCACTCAGGTCCGACTAGTGGGCTTCCCAACAGCATCTGGTCCACCACTTTGCAAACAGAATGTTGACTTGATCCAGCATAGCTTTTCTTATGTTCTCTAATAAAAGTGTGGCTAACCTATTATCTTTTCTACATCACCCTCCACAAAACTTAATACTGCCAGTGTTCTGCCTGAAGTAGCAATAATCTAGATACTTCCTAATCGTCTTGGTAACTTCCCAATAACGCTACTGCAGTGCACTCTACATGGAGCTGCCTTGAAGATGACTTGGAAGCTATGTGTATGAGCTTGCCTCCAAGTTGCTTCTTGACTTATGGAGACCCCATGGATTTCTTAAGATTTTCTTAGGCATGAAATACTCAGAGGTGGTTTTGCAAGTTCCTCTGACATCTAGCCTACAACATCTGATATTCTTTGGAGCTCCCCATCCCAGTGCTAATCAATGCTGATCCTGCCTTGCTTCCAAGATCAGATGGGATCTGGTGTCTAGGGTTTTTGGCCTGCTAATACAAAATACAGCAGCAAGATTGCTGAGTGGAGTACTACAGGGACAACAGATAACACAGGTCTTAAAGATCTGCACTGGCTGCCATTGTGAACAGAGTGCTGGGCTGGATGGGTTTGTGCTTTGGTCTGGAACGGCTGTTCTTATGCCTGGGCAGCTCCCTGCCAGTAGGTCAGCTGATGAATACCCTCCACCAATGTGCCATCTGTGTGCACACAGGGCTTCCTGCTGTTCTTCCCCTTGACAACCTGCAGACTTCCATTTATTCCACTTACAGAGTCCTTTGCTTTCAGAGAAGATAACGGTGGCAGTTAGTATTCAGATCACACCGTTTCTTTCCTGTTTTTCTCGGGACTGAAATTGTTAAACCAGAATAGACCTGTCAGTCTTGAGCTGTCTTCTCCCTGGTTTGCCCTACCTTCCTCTCACTCCTGTCCATTCCTCTGCAATTTCCTCTCCTCTTATCTCCATGCCACTTTTATGACATTCTGACTGCTAATACATGCACAGAAATCTTCCACTCCCTTGGTTTTTTAAATTTTAGCCTCCACTTATAGTAGTAGAAATGTCTGTGGAATACTGATTTTTCTTCCTCCTTCAGTTCTGCAGAGGGTTTGAGATGAGGCCTTTAATATCATGCAGGCAGCTATAAGTCACTTTACAGTCATTCTGGCTCTACTCCTTCACAGGTTTTCTGTTGTAAGAAGAAAGACAGAAATAGTGGGGGGGGGGGGGGATTCAGGGGGGTTTAAGAGGGGAGGATAACACAATGTAAAGCCCCCTCAGAGAATGAACCAGGGCATTGCTGCGGAAAAAGCCTTGACAGAAATTGGCCATTTTTGTTGTTTTGTGCCTTCAAGACATTTCTGACTTACAGCAACCCTAAGGTGAACCTATCATGGGGTTTTCTTGGCAAGATTTGTTCAGAGGTTTGCCAGTGCCTTTCCCTGCGGCTGAGAGACTATGACTTGTCCAAGGTCACCCAGTCGGTTTCATGGGCAAGCAGGGAATCGAACCCTTGATTCCACAGTTGTAGTCCAACACTCAAACCACATTGGCCATAGCTGCCTGTATTATATTCAGGAAGAAATGGATGAGGAAAAACACATGGCTGGTCCGATGATGGTTCTCTGCAATTGCTGTGCATGACTGCAGTCATTTTACAATGTTCAGACTCATTTTGGGAATCAAATCTAGCAAAGCAGCCAGCAAGTCTTGATTGGAATATGCTTATGTATTATATAGAGACTTAACATCCAGGATCTGCATCCTGTTTCTCACCCACTGAGAGCCAGATTATGTATTCTGTCTGCCTGTCTACTTGCTTGCCTGCCTGAATAATGATCAGTATTTTACTAAGCATTTATCTAGCTCTGGCGCATGATGTCATTCCTGTCGTACTCGACTTTCAGTAGCGTAGAGCCTACTGAACTTGGAAAATTAGTTTTAAAAGTACATACTTACAGTCATAGTTCCAATTTAGGATTTTCCTGTTCTTTCCAAAGTACAGGAGAAATCCAGATTGGGTACAGGATGCCTCCTGCCTGGGCATGGAGCAGTGCGATAAAATCCATGTTTAAAAGTTTTCATCCCATGCCTAGCTCTGGAGGGAAGGATGGAAAATAGCAGTGCAATAAACTATCAACCGTGATCTAATCAAACCAGACAATCTGTCAATTTCTGCTAAATCTATCAATTTCAAAAACCATTCCTCCATAGTGGGTAATGCTGATTTCTTCCATCTTTGTGGATATAACCATTTTTTTGATGTGGTCATATACTGAAATAATCTTCCATGACTCTTTTCCAACTGTACATCCATTGGTCACAAAAGAAAATGCTCCAGTTTTAGTTCAATATTAATCTTTAAAACCCACTGCATCAATGTGTGTGTGTGTGTGTCTGAAAGCAAATTTCCTTTGCTTTTTTGCATGCCCACCACCTATGATCATCAACATACATTAGAAATACTTCTTTATTCAGTCTAGACAATTTTTCTGGTGTCATATAATACCAATAATACATCAGTTTATATAAATTCTTTCCCTCCCAAAAAATTCTCTCCAACGGTAACAAATTTAGTTTCTCCCTTTTTAACATGCCCTTAATTTCATTCTATGTCTTAATATAGTTACTTTGAAATAACTTATAATTCATATTTGACACAGTAATAGCTAAGTATTTCACTTTCTCCTCAATTTTAAAACCAGTTTGGTCCATTCTCCATTCATATTTTTCATTAACATCTCTGTCTTTTGCTTATTTATCTTAAAGCATTCCAATGCACCAAAATCTTTTCATTTTTCCATTAACACTTCTATAGCTTCTAAATTATTTTCCAGAATTAGCACCAAGTCATCAGCAAATAGCCTTAACTTACACAAAGTTTTAATTTTTTTATTCCTGAGACTCTTTCATCTTGTCTTATTCCACCATTCAGTAACTTGAGAACCAATATAAATAAAAGCGGAGACTGCGGTCATCTCTGCTTTGTTTGTTTTTGAATAAAGTGAAATAGAAATATTCTTAATAAATTGGCTGTTACAGGTTTTCTTTGTAAGGATATAATACCAAGATTTGCATGGAAACCTTAAAACCATGACTTGGGCACACTGTGGTCCCAACCAGCCCTTAAGGCAGATCTTCTTCATGGGTTGAACTTATTCCTGGAAACATAAAGTGGTCCTTCTGAACTTTGGGTGGTGTTTTTGAGAAATAATTCATGCAATCAGTTGAAATAGCTTAAAAAGTTGATCAGTTTTTGTTTTTGTTTTTTTACTTTGATGCAAATACAGGGCAAAAGGCTTTTAAAAATGACAGACTTACATAGGCCTTGAAAGCTTCATCGTCTAATTAAATGATTTTATGTACAGTGCTGTGTAAATTTACAGCGCTATATAAATAAAGCTTAATAATAATAATAATTGGCAATTGTAATTTTTATTTGAACAAACTCCTTCCACATATCATAATGGACAGACAGAACAGAAGAGGCATCCGTTTCACAGACATGAGGCTTCTGCATGCTCTTTTGTTTTCAATCACTTAAATGGACCGTAACATTGCCTGATGGGTAAAGCTAACACTTTAGCTGTCACATAAAAGCAACTTACATCCACGCTAGCGTTCTACTTTGAGATTTGATCCATGAAAATTGAATTCCTCACCCCTCATTTCCATATAAATCTGAATAGTTACTTCAAATTATTTCTTCAGTAATTAGGAGTAACTATGTTAGATTGTGTGAGACTGTAGTGTAGTGGTTTGAGTGTTGGATTATGACTTTGGAGACCAGGATTCAAGTTTCATCTTGGTCATGAAATCCTCTGAGTAGTCTTGGGCAGGTCACATGCTCTCAGCCTCAAAGGCTCCATAAGTCAGGGCTCCATAAGTCAGAAACTACTTGAAGGCACACAACAAAAAATTTAGATTACATTTGTTACTCAACAAGGGATAACTTTTACACTGAAACTATAACTAAGCGGTAAAGAAACAATATCACATGGTTCAAATATCTGCCCATGCTGTGCTTTGTAATGCAACATATCTAGCATTTTCCAAGACTGGGATTTTAAAATTATTTCTAATTAATTAATTAATTAATTGAAGTTTTGAGTGTGCCATCAACCTGCCTCTTTCTCAGAAATGTAGGTGGCCCAGGCAACATTGCCTTACGCTTGCAAACTTCCTGTGTTTTTGCACCATTTCTTCCCTCTTTTTTTTTTCTTGCCATAAACATATTAGATAAGGAAAGAGAGTTGAAAAAGTGATGGCTTGCTGATAATGCTAGGAGTTGCCCATTCTGATGTGTGCATGTACTGTGTGCCCTCAAGTTGTTTCTGATATATGGCGACCCAAAGGTGACCTTATCATGGGCTTTTCTTGGCAAGATTTGTTCAGAGGAGGGTCGTCATGGCCTTCTTCTGAGGCTGAGAGAGTGTGACTTGCCCAAGGTCACCCAGTGGGTTTCATGGGCAGGCTGAGAATTGAACCCTGGTCTCTAGAGTCATAGTCCAACACTCAAACCACTATGCCATGCTGGCTTCTGAAGCATCTACCTAAGTAAAGAGCTGCTTCCACCTATTATCTCAAAGTGACCGTTTATTCTCTTTACACGCTTCTCTTCGCTTCTCTTCTCTTCTCTTCTCTTCTCTATGCTCATTTATTCAGGGTCCCCCAACCCTGTGTTTACCAGTTTAAAGAGCAGTAGCAGAACGTTCTGGACAGAGTCTCACTTTTACTATCATAAAAGCCCCTGCCTGGTATGAGAAGAGGGAGGACTTATACAAACTTGCAGGGGAAGGGAATTGCATTTCTCTGAACTAGCAGTAGCTTGTTAAATTTTGCCAGCAGCTCTGAAGATGCCAGCCACAGCTGCTGGCATAACGTCAGGAACAAACTTTTCTAGAACATGGCCGCATAGCCCGTTAAAAACCCCACAAAAAACTAAAGGCACTTCTTTCTCCTGTCCCTTCTCTTAAGAAATGAACTGCCTTCCAATGGACTTCTAATAGGAGTAGCCTTTATATGTGTACGTTTTGTGCCTTTAAGTCATTTCAAACTTATAGCAACCCTGAACTAATCATGGGGTTTTCTAGGCAAGATTTGTTCAGAGGAAGTTTTCCATTGCCTACCATACATACATACATACATATATATATATATATATATTAACATAATAAGATGTTCAAAACTTCCATACTTTACAAAACAACCAACCGATCAGTCAACATAACACATAAAACATTACACCTAAAATCTTCCTCCTAATTTCTATTCTTCTTCCATGTATTTTCCTGAGACACTTGTTTAGCTTATTGTTCTTGCCTTCTTGAAACACTTTATGTTCCCCTAACCAGCCACCAACCCACATAATTTTTCTAAACTTCCAAATTTGAGCCGTTCAAATTGCCAACTTCATCCATCTCTTTATCATTCTCCTTCTTCCATTCTCCATACCATCTCTTTCATCCTATGACTTCCTAACTTCCCCTGAGGCTGAGAGCATATGACTTGTCCAGAGTCACACAGTGGGTTTCATGGCTGAGTTGGGAATCGAACCCTGGTCTCCAGAGTCACAGTCAAACACTCAAACCACTACACCACAGCAATATATAAAATGAGTAGTTTGCTCTTGCTAGAGCGGTCAGTTGGTGAGTACTTAGCTAGGCCTGCCTCCTCCCCATAGAAAATGTTGCCATCACTTTGTACCCTCCTCCTGGGTGTAGGGAAGCAAACATTTCCTTTCTCTAGTAGAGAGAGAACAAGGAAGCTACAGATGCTGGCAGTGCTTTCACCAGGTATTGGCAAGGGAAAGCTTGCTGCTGTCATGTCTGACTAGAGTAACTAGCCTCTCACCAGCCTTTAAGATGCAAAGCAGATGAAGAAAACAAGAAGCTGTGCTACAAGCTACCCATCTAGATATCCATACCCTCACAGGCTACTCTAAACTATAGAAACAAGAGTCTTAAGAAGCCTGTGACCCTTGGCAAACGTGCACAACAAAGGAAGGCAAAGTGTAGCAGAATGACCCATATGCTTCTAACAAATGATTAAGGGAGAGGATCAGATGAACAAACTTTCTGGAAGACCCCTTCTTCCCTGAAATACTACTTTTGGGCATCCACATTCATGGAATTTTATAAGGGATTTCAATGATGTTATTTGCCATGTTTTGCTACTGCTTCTTGCTCATTTTTCTAGTTAAAAATATCTGCTAAGGACAGATAGATTAGTGGCACATGCCTTTTGACAGTTGTGCTCAAAGCCCTCCTTCTAAAGCGGTGGGCTACATGTAATCCTTCCGAGTGCTGTTAGAGTGAAACTCCTCAAATTTCTCACCATTGTCCAAGGCTAATGAGATTTATAATCCAACGCCTGCAGGGCCACAAATTGTAGTCCAAAATTTTGTAGTCCATCATCTACAGGACCACAAGTTGCCCGCCATAGGTCTAAAATCATTCTTGAAAGCCTGTCCATCTTTTTTTATTTCCCTAGGAAGAAGAGAGCCAGTGTAGTGGTTTGTGTGTTGGACTATGATGCTGGAGACCAAAGTTCAATTCCCAGATTGGCCATGAAACCCAGTGAGTGACCTTGGGTAAGTCACACTCTCTCAGCCTCAAGGGAAGGTAACAGAAAACCTCCTCTGAACCAATCTTGCCAAAAAAGTCCTATGATAGGTTCATGTGATGGTTGTCATAAGTCAGAAATGACTTGAAGACACACAGCAACAGCAAAGGAAGAACCATGAACCTACAAGAAAAAATGAGTCCACATAATGATTAGAAAGAATTTCTTGATGGTAAGAGCTATATATAAGTGGAATAGACAGCCTATGAGGGTGGACTCTCCTTCGTTTAAAGTCTTAAAACAGAGTTGCACAGCCATCCCTCAGAAGTGCTTTGTCTATGTATTCCTGCAAGGCAGGGGTTGAGCTAGATGACCCTTGTGGTCTCTTCCAACTCAGTGATTCCCTGGTTGTAAGTCCCATGATATTTGTCTCTTGGGCTGAAACAACCTCTAATAGTGCCTAGGAAAAGCAAGGGGGGGAAATGTGTTTGCTTCATTGAGAGAGGAGATGATAGTGGCATGAGAGTTTTTCTACTCTCAACAAGACAAAACTTGAAGTCGTGCAAACACTTTTGCAAAGTGACAAAATGCTTCCCCCCACACTGTCCCATCAGTAAAGATTCCATATAAACCTACAACTATTTAGTATGTTTATATGGAATCTTAGTCTGGAAATGAGTAAATTCACATTATACAACTGTGTAGTACAATGTGGATTTACTCATTTCTAGACTAGGGTTGGCTTTCTAATGTTGCAAGCCTGCTACTACATATTTGAATTTGTACATTTATCAAAGTTTTATGATGTGATGCTTCCTTTTGCTTATAGTAAATAGTGGAAAGGATGACTACTGCATGTATCAGCTGTATATATCTGTGTGACTGCCAGGCATGACCCAGCATCTTGCTGTCATTGTGTGACACACACAAATGCACTCAAGTCAGTAAAGAGTCAGTAAAGGCATCAGCCTCACTGGGCAATAACCTTCCAACTATTCCAGAAGCCAAAAGCAGTATACTTGTTCCTCTACATTCACTGGGGTAGGGGAACAGGACCCCCATGAATGTGGAAAAACTGCAAATAACAAAAACACTGTTTTTACCTGAGGAAACACCTCTCTAAGAATCTCTAGGTCCTCAAGTGCAACTCTATGGTCAACATCTGTCAGACATTGACCTTAGAATTGCACCAGAGGAGCTAGATATGCCTAGTGGAGTGTTCTCTCTAGGTCCTTCAGTGCACCTTTTGGTTAAAGTTGACCATAGAGTTGCGCTGGAGGACCTAGATATTCCTAGAGAGAACATATTAATAAAATCCATGAATAATCAAAGCCACAAATGTGGAGGGATGCATATATAGTTTGCATATCATAAACTCAGAAGGATAGTTTGCATATTTCAATACATGATATAAGACTATAGTTTCCCCCCACCCTGGACAAGCTATTGATATCTCTTCCAACTCTTATGATTTTATGACTTCCTAGGAGGGAGAAAATCCACTGCTGTGTTTTAATGCAATGATAAACAAATTACAGATAGATGGTGCATTTTTAAAGCTGCATTTGCTTGATCAAGTAGCATGCACCAGAATACCAGCCAAGACCTGCTCCATAAAGAAGCATAGTTCTCTCAGAATTTGTTTACATGTGACTTCAAGTCAATTCTGACTGATGGAGGTCCTTCTGTTGGGTTTTCTTGACAAGATTTATTCAGAAGAGGCTTGTCATTGCCTTCCTCTAAGGCTGAAAGAGTGTAACCATAGAGTTTCCATGCCTGAGTGGAAATTTGAACCCTGGTCTTTCAACAAACAAGCCACTGCACCATACTGATCTCTCTCAGAGTAGTTTATCCAGTTTTTCTAAGCCTGTAGGGCTATTTTTCCATATATATATATATATATATATATATATTTTGAACATAGGATAAATCCAGTTGTTAAGGCTTGTTCAGCTTGTGCTGGGCATATCGTCCAAAGTGTGCACTGGAGTCTACTAAAAATCTTTACTCCATGACGAGAAAATGATACCAGTTTTCTAAATCTATGTTCATAGCAACAAGATTATTGTTCTGCTAAAATGGGCCAGGGCCCATCAGCTGTTTTCCTTAGCAACAGAACTATGTATGTTGCAGAGAAGCCAAATTCAGAAAGTGGGGTCAATGTTTGTGAAGAGACAACTGCCGGGAGGCAGCCAGTCTCATGGACGATGATGGGGGGAAAGAAAGGTGGCCTCACGTCGGCTGCGATAATTCAAATAAGCACAGATCCAGAAAATATAGAAACAAATTACTGTTCAAGCTTATTATTCGGGTTACTTTCACCCACACTCACTGTAGGGTACTCATATTTTCTTTATCTCCAGGATAAAATACTGCAGCCTCTTCTGCCAGGTGACATTCTCCTTCAGCTCTTACCTTTCTCACCCTGATTTCTTTACATGCACAAAGTCATTGGTGCTTTCCTTATCTCCTTCAGTTCTACCTCTTTTGTTTGTTTGTTTGTTCAAAAAGAAATCATCAGCATTTGCGTCACTTGATCTATGATCTAATAGCTTGTATAATAAATGCTGTCCTCCACTCCCTGTCAGCTCTTTCCTCTTTTTGGCTAGAGAGTCAGCTGAGGTGGAATGTTTGCATAACCATAATTGTAGTGCAAAGATAATTCCCTTCATCCAAGCAGATTTTTTTATTAAACAATCACCTCCTCTTTAGTGTAATGTACTTCCTTAATGTAAGGCATTTTCTGGGCCCAGTGAGAATTCCAGGCTATTGCAAGGTATAAAATTGCCTTGTGTACACAGAAGTGATTGTGGGTGCAGAGTCAAAGGCAAACTCCCAGACCCAGAAAATGAATGTTTTCCCTGAGATGGTGGGTATTTGTTTTTAGCAGCTGTCAGCAACAAAAAATGTAATAAACATAAATGGAATAGATCTAGGAGAACAATTTAGTCCCAGGCATTTTTGGTCTGCATTAACAAGAACGGCAACAGCAACGACATCTGTAGATGGCAGATGGCTGGAACTTGGGGACAGCGCTGACAACTCTTCAGTTGGCAATGTCAATGCTCACTTTGAAGGTCTAGTTCTGTGTGCATTCGGTGACAAAATGTGACCCTCGGAGACTAAAATGTGCCATCTGCCTGGATGAGGGTTAAAGATGTGCCTTCATCTTATGAAGGGAAATGAGAAGGAGAGCAGCACTGAGCTCTTGACCTGTGAAAGAAGAATGGAATATGCATCTAATACAGAATAATAATGTATAGAAACAGATTGTCATAGCAGTAATGGGGGTGGGGGAGTTCAGGAAATCAGGATTAAAGCAAGGGTGAGCAAACTGTGGGACAGGATAACCGCCCCTCAGGGGGCATACAATAGTATGCAAGGACTGCAAGGAAAACCAGCCTTCGAGTACAGTACATGTGAAAAAAGAAGGGCAAGCCCATGTGTGTGTGCATGCATTGTTGTGGACTGACTGGTCCCTGCAACAGTGACACTAAGCATGTTCTGCTGTTGCACCTTCTTCCAACCTCAGATATAGCTTTCCTTTTTAAATGCATTTCTTGTTCAGCTTTTCCAGAGTTTCCATTGTTGGTCTAGTAGGTGCATGAGGCCAACCTGCCCAGCTTGGGGGAGAAGAAAGGAGAAAGACGAGGCTGCTAAAAAGGCTCTATGGCCACATCTGCACATTTCCCTATTATGCCTTCCTCCAGTCTCAAGCATAGCAAAAATCAGTTTTCCTTTTTATGCCTTTCCTTCTCAACTTCTCTATAGGTTTTGTCCTTGGTGGAGCAGGTGCATGCCCCTTACTGACCATGAAACAGTTTCTTGGGTGCAAGGGAGGGAAATGAAAAGAAGAGGCAGAGAGCTCACAGTTAAGCTGGACGGCACATGTGGCACAAGAGGTGTATGTGAGAGGGGGGGGTACTATCAATAGGATGCCACCAATGACGCAAACAAAAATATGCACACTACATAAACAAAATATTTTACATTGAGGGAGGCACAACATCCACATGTAGATGAAAAGGGGGTCACGGAGTAAAAAGTTTGAGTTAAGGTGTACCCAGTGCCCCACGCACACACAATATTTTAAAATACCCCAAAATGCTCCCTCTCGTGGGTGTGGGAGGAAAGTTCGCCATATGCTTGGCCTCCCCAGGACTGTTTGACAAAATAATCCAGACATCTGCTGTTAGAAAAAAGGCCTCTCTTGGGCTTGAAAAGGCTTATGGGGGCCCAAATATGGCAAAAGTGTCCCCAACCATCTAGAAGGCATTTGAGGACACCCTCCTCTAAAGTTTTTATTCTTTGCAAAGTATGATGTAAATCAAGGTCCTGCACATGTTCCTTTGCATGGTCTTCCTCTTCTCATAGTTTTTTCCCCAGAACCCTATCACTTCAACCATGTCCAAGTGTTTCATCATTTCTTTTTTCATCCATTTTTTCTTCCTGCACCATCAGTGCTTTTCTTCTTCTCTATCTAGAACCTGTGGTCTCTCTCTTTCTCATCTCTCCCTTCAATCCACTTTTTAAAGGCCTATAAATATGCTGTAGGAACAACAAGCAGGAAAACTTTTAATATAATGTAGAGATACTATAAATAAAAATGCATTTCTCTTCATTTGCTGTTAGTATCCCAGGTAGACCATCCAATAACAGAAAACAAAGCCAAAAACCTGAAATCCATAAGTCACTAAAAGATTGCAAGCTTGCAGGCAAAATTATTTGTTTTCTAAAAGTTTAGAGTTCAGGATTTGCACAGCATCAAATCCTCATATAAGCCATTGATTTTTGCTCTTTTTTTTAAAAAAAAAACTCTTTTAAATAGGGTAGTTGTCTAAAATGGAGGGTTAACAGGAAAGGGGATTCAACAGACTGGGAGTCACTGAAGAAAAGGTCCTGTCATCCATCCAAACTCAGGTGGGGATGGCACTCACAGCAGGCCACATATCAAGTGAGCAGAGGTGTGTGTGTGAATCAAGTGGTCCCATAAGTAACTGATATAGTGCAGTTATTGCACTTCAGGTGGATCCTGTGCAGCTCCAGTAATGTTTGAAGAATGCAATTGTATGGCTTTGGGCCCTACTTGCATCAACCTTAGCATCCCATTTTGGTGGTGGAGAGGAAAAACAGCTGGAAGGGTACTTTCTGCATGATTAACCTTCCTGCATGCCTTTTGGATGTGAATCCATCCTTCATATATGGGCAGAGACCAGAGATATGATCCACATACAGCAAGCCCACCAAAGGCGGGTGGTGGTCTCTTTGTCAGTGGTGTGTAGAATCTGCTCCAGACTTTAGTCTAAAGGAGGTAAATAGAGTTTACCACTGTGGACAGCTCCTTTAAATTAGGAATAAAACCCAAAGTGGGTTCATGGCTCAACAGACAAGGAAGGCATCTGCCTCCACTTAACCCCTCTGATCCAATAAGACATAAATAGGGCATAAATACAATCTATCCTTGTGTTAGTCAGGCATTTGGCTTAGTGTTCCTGCCTGTGTAGATTGGTGTTGTTTCTCTGGAAAGGATGGGAGCATATCAATTTACACCAGATGAGCATCTGGCCTCTGATCTACTTTCTGAACCTGCATCTGATTTATACAATTGCTTCTTAAGATTCCTAGCCTGTTAGTCTGAATCATGCATTTATTTCATCAAAATGCAGGTTCACCAAGTTTTCCTGTACCTTCTGCACCTACGTTTGTCAAGGAACATTATAGCCATTGTTCTTGCTTTGCAAACCCCTTTTACCAATCACTACTCGGGCATTAAGAGATATATTGTGGTAAACATTTTTTTAAAATCTAAAGACCATCTCTGGGTTATTCAGTACAAAAAAAATGTTTTTTAATTTCAGTTGTGATAGTGGGGAACCAGACATCGAAGCAGTATGTTAAAATGATTTCAGTGCATATTTTTTTGGCCCCGTGAAAGACAGTTAGCCTAATACTGTCAACACAGAGCTCAAAAGAAGGGACTGCAGCCAGAAACATCAAATCTTAAATGCAAAATAACCTCTGAGTTCTAAATCTGCTGTCAATTATAGAGGAAGCTACTAAGTGGGTATGTGATTTGCCTACCAGTGCAAAAGCACAGTAAATAGGCATCAGGGTGGTGGTGGAAAGGAGCCCAGAGCAGCATGAAGAAGTGTAGGGCTCACAAAAATAGGCCACTTTGATGACACAATGTTAAACACAGAGCAGGTCTATTATGGGGAAGAGGTCTATCAGATATAGGTCAGATGTTGCATAGAACTGTGGTCTTTTCGCAAGTAAAATAAAAATACTATATGTGCGTTAGTGTCAGAGAGCAGGATTAAAGAAGCCGCTGTAAGGGAACAATTGCAAATTTTGGCTGGCGGGGTGCAGCTTTTCTACCATCTGTCACACAGCATGAAGTTTTGGTTTGTCCTAAAGCACTAGTTGACTTCTAAAAGGAGAGTTATTAATCTACAAAATGAAATTGGAAGCCCACAGCATCAGAAGCCTACGAAGAAAGAGCTTCCCCACTGACTCCGTCTGAGGGTCCATCCCTAGACCATAAGTCTAACCACCATGTGCACACAGGGAGGAAAACTCACAAACCCTTCTCTTATTTTTGTTTCCAGTATCATCTGATACTAAAAGACATGCTGTGTCTGAGCAAAGAGGTTCCATTGGCTATCAAAACTGATAGCAGAACTTGTTCAAGGCCTGTTACAGACTGCCAAAATAAAGCTGCTTCGGGTCTCTTTGGAGGTATGCTATTTAAATTATGCATGAGTCCTAAGAGTCTGGAGGTCGTGCCAAAGCCACACTCATTTCCTAAGCACAGGTGTGCAGCTTTGGTACAGCTTCTGGATTCTTAGGATGCATGCATCATTTAAACAGCATACCTCCAAAGAGACCCGAAGCAGCTTTATTTTGGCAGTCTGGAACAAGCCCAAGTTACTTTTTTGTAGACTACAGTTCCCAGAATCTCCCAGCCAGCTCAGCCACTGGCCCTGCTGCCTAGGGGAATCAAGATCCTGTTACTGTACAAATATAACTTTCCCAAGCTCTGGCCAGAGACGTATCCTTCACATATTTGTTTTGTCCCTTTTGACCCTCTCTAAAACAGTGGCCTTCACATTCTTTGGCAGCAAATTCAGTAAGCTAACTGGAATATTTAACTCTGTCTCTGTATGCATGGGAGTTGTGGCTATGGTTGTGCACTATTGGGGGAAAATATATTGTTTGTGATCATGTGCCTGCTCTTCATGGTTCGTTCCTATTTCTCAGGGGCATTGTTGTGGACAAGGTTTTGAGACCAAACCCTGGCTCAGATTAAGCACAATGGATGTTATCTATGGAACTGACTGTCTACAGAGGTCATGAACTGTGTAGTTATTTGCTAGTTTGGGGCAGTATGAACAAAGACTTTGTTGAATTCTAGGGCACAAGATCTGAGCTCCTTTAAAATATGTGTGTTTGAACATTCATCTTTGACATTTTATGCACTAGAAACACAATAAAGACTCTAGAGATCAAATTATATGTGATGCTAATTGCATGATTGCAATTAATTTATTGGGTTTTAAAAAATTAAATAGTAGATCAGGAGAAGGTCAATATTAGACCACAGAATGTAAACAGAATGAGGAGAATTAACTTTCTGCTTCCTGTCCTCCTGAGGAAAATATCCTTAACTGTTACTCCCAAAATGATGACAGATTTAGGACTTGATTGTGGAGAAAAGGTTACTGTGATGGTACATTCTTTAAGACATAGGTTAATTTCATCTTCCAACCTCAGAACTTGCCCTACTTTCACTGCTTTAACACAAACTACAAATGTATAAGAGCTAGGGTTCCATGTGTCTCCATAAACCAATTTTAATATTTTAGGTAGCATGTATTTTCTTCTTTTTAGTGTATCATAATTCAGTCCAAGTCAACCACTATAAAATAAACAATAACTTTTACTGAGGAACTTACAGAAATTCAGTATCTTATGTGAATTAACCAAGCTCAGTATGGTTACATTAAAATCAAACACTTGGCAGGTTTTTAGCCACCCTTTATCCACATCTCTGTGTCAGTTCTTTTCTTTTCCTCCCATCTCTCTTAGTAGAACCACCAAACAGACCAGACTAGACCAGATCAACTGTCACAACCAAATTCTGCTTTTTAAAATCCGCCACTTACTAGGAGGCTTTTCCCATCAAACACAACTGGGTTGGATCTCACTCCTCCTGTGCAATCCATTGCCTGACAAACAGCTATGAAGCTCTACTTCATCCCCCAAATAGTCAGCTTCTAAAGCCACTTCATCGCAGTTACCTTCATGATGTCCCTTCTATAATGTCTACTCAGAACCAAGTAATTTCCACCCAGAAAAGGAAATGCCCAATGCTCTTTTGAAAGTTCTCATGATATTGTTTGACAGATTATATTGTTTCATAGCTAGGCCTAGCTGGAGGTTTTGTGCTAAACTAAACCTCATTTAGTCAGCTTTTCTGCCCTGTAAATTTCTCTCTGTTCATGTGCATGTGTTACATTGCTTTTGTCTTTCTTTTTAGCTTTAAAAGTCAATGGAGGGCAAAATCTGATTAAAGAACGGTCAGTGCTGTGCCAGTTCCCCTAGGCACACTGGTCATGGAAGCAAGGAAATCAACAGAGGCCTGTTACAGACTGCCAAAATAAAGCTGCTTTGGGTCTCTTTGGAGGCATGCTATTTAAATGATGCATGGGTCCTAAGAGTCCGGAGGTTGCACCAAAGCCACACTCCATTCCAAAGCACTGGAGTGCAGCTTTGGTGCTGCTTCCAGATTCTTAGGAAGCAGCACCAAATAGCATGCCTCCAAAGAGACCCAAAGCAGCTTTATTTTGGCAGTCTGTAACAGGCCTCAGTCTCAACAATGAAATCTTTCAACTGAAGGAACAATTCTTCTTAAAAGCACAGTGCTGGAGAAGCTGGTGTTCTAATTCCATTATTTACCAAAAAATATAACTACATAAATAAGATCTGTTAAACTTGAGAGAATAACACAGAAATGTCCATCCCAATAGACATCTGGAACACGGACATGTTTTATACTAATGTGGTAGATGCCTCTTCCCTTTCTTCTAGCAACTAGATCTAATAGGATCTGACCTGGGCTGTTTAGAGAAAGAAACTCTGATCAGGAAGTCCCCATTGAAGTCCCACAGTCTCTCTTCCCAAATTTCCAGATTGAACTGCTGTAGCACAAGCATCTGTAGTATCTCCTCAACGGAAGGACTGCACATTTGAGATGAGAAGCAAAAGTCGGTGCATTACACATATACAGCTGGAAAGGCTGTTATAGAACATCGTGTTCATATATGCTTAGGGGTAATCTTTTTGCAACTTAATATGTTTTGGAGAGACTGGGGGAAAAGAGAGCCCTATCTCAGCTAAGCTCTGTGGGTGCTTTTAATGGAACATTCAGTTCCCAGATTTTCCATTATTAAATTAACACTTCAGCTGGGGGGGGGGGGGGGGCAGGGAGCCTGTGCTTGGCTGCCAAGTGTAGCTTGCTCAGCTCTGAGCAATGACAAACCACCCCCACACTTCTGGGATGAGGAAGCTGGGCTTGCCAGTCATGCATGATCCCTGCACCATTTTTGCTAGGAAATAGCCACTTGAATCAAGCCAAGGGCAAACACTCTCCCGAGGAGCTGGAAATCCTCAATGATGACACAATGAAGCAGACACCAGTGACATCATTATAAGCAGAGGCCATCCGAAAATAAGATGATGGCAGATCAGCCTTGCAATACTCAAGCATGTGTGCAATTGGCAATGCAAGCGTCAGGGAGAAGCTGGGGCCTGGAGGTCAGACAGTGGCTCAGGCAGAGCTATAAATTGCTCCAGAAAGGTGCTGAGAGAGAAGAATTTAGGAATCTTCAGGCTATTTCTCATTCGCCCAGGGTATTACTTAACTGCTAACTAGATGCAAAAAGGGGTGACTGCAAATAGTACTTGCCAGTGGCTGGTTTGAGGAGCCCTTAACCCCTTTTGATTTGACTCTCTGAGAACAAGAAACTGAATCAGTGGTGCTTAGGGCTTTAGGGCCCACATTGTTATAATGTGAAAGTTGTCTCCCATGAAGCCATTGCCTAGTTGTACAACTGAGGCAGAGAGCATGTACAGAAGTGGGCTATAGCCAACAATAAATCATGATACAGTCAGTCCTCCTTATCCACGGATTTTTTTATCTGCGGATTCAAGCATCCACGGCTTGAAAATATTCCAAAAAAGTATAAATTCCAAATAGCAAACCTTAATTTACCATTTTATATAAGGGACACCATTTTACTATGCCATCATATTTAAAGGGACTTGAGCATCCGCAGATTTTGTTATCCACAAGGGGTTCCTGGAACCAAACCCCAGTGGATAACAAGGGCCCACTGTACAAGAGGTCTGTTAAATCTTTTAAGTGCTGCAAGACTCTTTTTGCTATAACAGACTTACATGGCTACCTCTGTGGAAATCTTTAGAAAGTGTTAGATTACATTTAGGTGACACCCTGACTGGCATGGCCATCCTGTTTCAGCTTAGAGGAAAAGCAGACAAGTAGTTTGTTGTGATGTTACCAGCAATTTAATGGTCACACAGGTCAGCTTCCTTCCTCAATGTCAATCCAAGCAGATGGAACCAGGGTCCTGCTTTTGACAATCTGCACCACTTGGGGACTTGCTTTTTCCCCATCTCCTTGTTCAGTGGAGACCTCCCTCCGACATGTATCACTCCTCTTCCTGAGAGTTGGAGGGTTCACCAGCGGGGGAGAGGGCAGTAAACATGGGTCAGTCCTATGATGTAGAAAGCACTACTGTCACCCTCACTTTTGTTACTATACTAGCTTGACCCAGTGTGGGTCCAGAACTTACCTGATCAGTCAAAACATCTCTGGGGTGTTTTGGGGGTGGTGGAAGGTGGTAAAGTACATATGACATTGGCTTTATCCCACCAGCAGCACACAGCATAACATTTAGCTGAACTGTAATATCTTGGGACAATCTTAGCACTATTCCACATGTCCATCATGTTGTAATGCATCTGGATTGCATATTGCAATCCATTTCAACATCAGATTCACAGTTTTCTGGAAAATTGATTCCACCATTTCTTCTTTTGCTTTCCTCCTTTGCTTTCTTACCTCTATGACAGTGAAGGATGTACTGTAATTGCATCTACTCCCGTCTACTCTGGTAGGGCAACAGCGTGGTAATACAGGTGCCCCTGGCATTCAGCTAAATGCTGGGGCCACCACGCTGCCATGTGACTGCCCCATTGGAATAAGTCATTCCTGTGAGGTCATCAGAAATCATCATCTGGCAAAGGAGAGAGACACACACAGTCACCTCCTCACCACAGATGCTATGAGACACATTCCCCTCAAAGTGTTACATTGTGGCTAGAGAAACACACTGAGGAGTATGATCAACACATTTCATTTTAAATCATTTGGTTTTTCACAGCAGGAAAATAACAGTAGTTGCTGATGGGAAATGAAGTTGAACAAATTAGGAAAAAGACTGTGTCATTTGAATGCTCAGAAAAAAACAACAATGCAATGCCCCTTGTACAAACACTCCACTCACTATAAAGTGACAATATCCACATCTGACTTCCCTCATGGGTAGTATTTTCTACCTGTGCTACAAATTGCAGGTGGCCAGTTGAATTTCTTCCAGCCTTTACATTATTCTGGGAATGCAGCATATCTGAGGGTGGGACTATTGGAACAGCCAATGTGAGGTGAATAAACTGAGAGGATGCCAGAAAGGATCATTGTACCACATAGAGCATCTGGATAGCAGCATGTGCTCCTTCTGCTGGGCTGGCCAAGATCAGATGCTTCAAAACCCACCTCCACCTGCTGGTGGGTTTTTTAGCAAGTAAGAACCAAGATGGCAGCATTAGTTTCTGGTGAATGAACCCCTTCATGGGTCAAGGTTGCACAGACTGCCCAACCTCTTGAGCATCTGGTGCTGGTCATGTGCTCTTCACTTGGGCCTCCTAATCATGGTTTTGTTGCCACAATCCCAAGTGCTGTTCCCTTCTTTGTCTCCCCGGACTCCAAATGAACACACCACCAACTTGTTCCTCTTATATACTGGTGCGTGGGCCAACCTCTTGCACTAATTTAGATCTGGAAAAGCCACCATTCACCCATGCTTCCCTGGAAGCAAAATAAAGATGGCACAGTATAAGAATGATTCAGAATGCCTGTGTTTAGTTTGTATGTGCCTTCAAGTTGCCTGCTGACCTGTGGAGGCCCCATGAATCTCATAGTGTTTTCTTAGGCAAGGAATACTGGTTTTGCCAGTTTCTTCCTCTGAAATACAGCCTACAGCACCTGGTCCTCATTGGTAGTCTCCCATCCAAGGAGTAATCAGGACTGACTCTGCTTAGCTTCCCAAATCAGATGGCAAATTCCCATCTAGTATGTTACTAATGGACAAGAGGGAAATATGAACATCTTTAAAAAAATGTTCAAGCAATTGTTGAAATAAAAAGTCAGAACATAAATGTTACCTACTGTCATTTAACTGTGATCTATGCCTTTTCTGCTCTCTGTGCACCCTTTATCCCTCAGTAAGAAAGCTGGAAGAGCCTACTCTGCCCTCAATAGCATAGTAATTTAGGATATTTGCTTGTCTTCTTTAGAAGATAAAGAACACCCTTTGAGGACAATGATAAGTCAAAGTGGGAGTTGGGAGAGAATTAAAAGAATTACATAAACCCCACAAATAGGAACAAAGTTTCTACCAACAGAGTGCTTTCTGGATTCTACCCAAGACTGCTGTGCATGGTCCGGGAATAGCTTCTCTGCATTCCTTTGTAATGTATTTTCATATGGATTCTTCCCTTAAAAATATTGTAAAAACACTGGACAAATAAAGCAATTGGAATTGGCCCAGTGTACTCTTTGTCACACACACATGCATTCTGCCCTTACACATGTTGTTGTTCTGTACCTTCAGGTCAGTTCTGACTTATGGTGACTCTAAGGTGAACTTATCATAAGGTATTCTTGGCAAGATTTATTCAGAGGTGGTTTGCCGTGGTGTTCCTCTGAAGCTGAGAGAATGTAACCTGTCCAAGGTCACCGTGTTTCCATGGCTGAGCAGGGATTTTAACCCTAGTCTCCAGACTTGTAGGCCAATGCTCAAATCACTGCTCTGGTTATCATCTTGATCATTCTTTGTTCACAATTTAAATCTGTAGTGAGGTCAAGAATGTTATCAGACACAGTATTTTCCACTGATGACTTTCACAACCATGTACTGGGTGCTCCAGTCTATGGAAGGAATAATGGACACTCTTACCCTACATTTTAGTATACTGTATATGGTTTTATTTATTTGAACAATGCCTTGGCATATAATATTTCATTTCTGAATGTATTGAAAAATGTATAATGGCTGGTTGGTAAAAAAAATACCATAAAATGAATCTAAACCTATATAGTACTAGACGTCTGTCAGTTTTGAACCCAAATGTTCCATAATTATAAAGCACAAGAACAGGAAACCTATGGCCCAAGCCAACATGACTAGTAGTGTGGGATGTTGGCACTTGTACTCCAACTACATTGGGCCTTAAATATTTTCCCTTTTCTTGACAAATTAATTTTATGTTTCAAACAGATAGTATTTCATTTATCATTTTAATATTATCTTCATTGTTAGTGTTAATTGCTTCAGTTGGTTATTATTGTTGTTGTTGTTATTATTATTATTATTATTCACTGTATTCTGTGTTTCTACTGTTTGGTAAAAACATAAATTCAAGAATGCAAACTGCTTAATGATCTGCTCGCCAGTCTTGAGCAGCTCCATTTGAAAAATAGCTCCAGGTTTTTTTGTAGCAGGAGGAAAGTTCATGAAGTGGGCAAGGGATCCCCTTAACATTTAAGATACTTGCTTTTCTCTATCTCCATTTCCTCTGTCAGCTCCCATGATTCCTCAACATTTTCCATGCTGGCTGGGGCTGATGACATTTGGACCTGAACAACATTTGCAGGGACAATTATTTACCAATTCTGTTTTATGCTTACTGTGAACTCCTTCTTCAATTATGGCTCCATATGCAACCAAAAAGAATCAGCATGTGTTTCATAGACTACCGCAAAACATTTGATTGTAATAGATCACGAAAAACAATGGAATGCGCTCAAAGACATGGGGGTGCCACTACATTTGATAGTCTTGGACCCCATTCCCAGTGGCTTATAACGCGGATCAAGAATCAAATTATGGGTGCATCGTTCCCATTTGAGCACGCA
>NC_056525.1:121273322-121285568 GCF_019175285.1 Sceloporus undulatus
CAAGGCCCCATTCAGACTGGCATCAAAGACTTGGAAGGAACTGGGCTGATTCGGATGTCCCTCCCCCGAATCTCTCTTTTAGCAAGTGCCCACTACAAAAAGAGGGGCATTTTAAATCGAATGCATTCTGTGCCTGCTGCCAAAGGTGCCTGCTGTCAATCAAGCGATCGTCATGGTGACGTTTTGCAGGGGCATCGGAAATGTCCTCCCCCCTCCTTTTTTTTAAAGAGCCATGCACAAATTGCCCCAAAGTGTCAATTTTTTTAAAACCTCTTTTTTGTGTGTTGCGTGTATATGTGGGCATTTGGGTCAGATCTGCCCCTGTCCCCATTTTCAATCCCATGCAAGCTAATGCATCCCGCACTCCTTGCCCCCCAGAATGCCTCTTACACATGTAATAATAATAATGATAATAATAATAATATATTCCTCACCTCGGAAATGCCAGAAAAGGATGCAATTGCCATGCATTCTATTTTTTGCTTTTAAAAGCAATTCAGGGCTGCCTCTGAATTCAGTAGCAAAAGCATGTATCATTTTGTCTAATTGACAAGAGCGAAAAATGTAACATTCAAATTGTAAGTCTAGCCCTTTGCAACATTTGTAACATTTGCATTCCAACATTTCCCCTTTGCTGGAAGCGAGCAGATGAAAGGGAAAGTGCACAAGGTGCTAGCCCTGCTCTATCTGCCTCAAGAAAGAAAATCATGCGCATATTTGGTCAAAAATAATTTAAAAAAAATATGAAAAGGGAGAGGGGAAGTGCCTGATGTGAGCTCCGTTCATGCCCTGCCTTTGACCTGAACTGAACTGACTCTTTTCCTCTTGCTACATTCTCTTCAGAGGGGCTTTGCCATTGCCTTCCACTGAGGCTGAGAGAGAATGACCTGTCAGTTCCAACTAAAGTAGACCCATGGAATGAATTGGGAATAAAAGGGAAATGCAGCGCAGGCATTCCTGCAGCATCCTCATATAACACAAATAATAATAATAATAATAATAATAATAATAATAATAATAATCCAGGAGCAAGAGGAAAGTAGAACAAGCAAGCATCCAAAAAATAATGCGCATAAATTGTCAAAAGAGGCTGATTTCCCTACATCCCCCAGCTTGGACCCACAGCCCTACTTCCCTGGGCAATCCTCCTTCCTTCCGACCCTCACCTCCCTTTCAGCTTTCTCCACCACCCCCCACCTCCCTCTGACAATAATCCAGGAGCAAGAGGAAATGAAACTAGAACAAGCAGCCTGATTTCCCTACATGCCCCAGTGTAGCCCCGCAACCCAATTCCCCCTGGAAATCTTCCTCTTCCTCCCTTCAGACCCTCTCCTTCCTCATGGATGCCCATTGACCCTTTCCCCCAGCTCCTTCATCCTCCTCCTCCTCCTGCTCCGTTTTAGGATCCCCTCCATGGCTCCCTTCCTCCCACGGCCCCTTTCTCCTCCTCCTCCTCCTCCTTCATCACTTTCTCCACCCCCACCTCTCTCTGACAGCCCTCTGCAGCCCAAAAGTCACCCCTGATTTCCCCCTTTCCTCCTGTCACCCTTTGCATCCAGATTCCTCTTTTTTCGGCTCTTTCCTCCTCATCCTCCCCCCTCCCTTCTGATGATGGGAGGGAATGCCCTGCTCTTTGCCCACCCTCTGACCTAAATCCCTCCCTCAATTTGCCCCGGTCATGATCGGGGGCAAGTTCATATTCCACAGAACCCGGGGTTTCTCAAAAGAAACGCTATTTGCGCTGATTTCTTTTAACCCGCTCTAAGGGTCATTTGCCACGGAACGGGTGTGCAAGCCTCTGGTTTGCTTGTGGGGGATTCGGGGTGAATATGAACTTCATGTGCAAGATTCGATTTCAGAACCGGGGTAAATTGTAATGTGAATGGCCCCCAAGTCTCTCTCTTTATTCCTGTTCCATCAGTGTGTGTTATACACCAGTGACAAGATGGGAAAAGCACACAAGTTAATTAAATAAGTTAATTAAATAGCACTTTTTTTCTTGCCTTCTTCATCATCCCTATCCCACTCCACTCCACAGCTCTGTTCCACTGGGTTCTAGCTGCCCAGTTCGGAGCAGGAAGCTTTCCCCTATTCCCTGCTTCCTTCCTTCTTAAGCCACTATGATTGATGAGTACTCACACAGTGTGTGTGTGGACACAAGAGACGGACATGAACAAACACTGAAAAGGCACTTGCTGCATCCTGCAGTCCAAAGGGGCATTCTCCCAGCTGCTGCAGCAGCTGGGCCCATTTGGGTTGGAAAACAATACTTTCGCCATGGCTTTTACTCTGTAGGATTCTTGGCCCAAGGAAGGGTATGGAGTTACTTCTTTGCCAGCCTTCAACAGAGAGAGAGAAGAAGGAAGAAGGAGAAAACTTGGGGGAAGTATGCAGTGTATGTGTGGATGTGCAGGGTATATACTTTCAAATACATTACACGTTTGGTGTTTTTAGTGGAACATCTTTAATTGTTTTTCAAATAATTAGCAGTACAGTATTTTGTTTAACCCACTTTGAGATCCTTTGCCTCCAAAGCTGGGGCAGAAATTAAATACATAAATGTGAGGAACAACTTAACATTTTTGCACAGAGCTCCACACTATCATATAGAAGCATTATTCAGCAAACTCCTCAGAGAGGTTGTAACGTCTGAATCCCATTTTATTAGATCTATATATTATTGCTAGCTGTCTACAAACCTTGCAATAGGATAGCCTATAAACCTTTTTACTGGGTCTGTATGATATAGCTACCTGCCCTCAAACCTTGGTTTATTAATCTCCCCCTCTTTTTTATTTTATGTTGTAGAATCGTAAGAGCCGGAAGGAAATCAAAATCATTTCAGGGCTGGGGGGGGGGGGGGGGCTAAATTACAGTACATTACAGGCAAATACGTTTAAAGGTGTATCCACATATAAGCAAAATGGTGGGCCATTTTAACCTTGGCTAAAAGGATGGAACTACATTTTGAGACAAAGGATGAGCACAAATCATCAGATGCTAATTCAGTTCTGTTAAATGGAGCTCAACACTCTGAGCCACTTTGTAGCCTGGTTTTAAACTGAAGATAGTTTGGAAACACTCACAGTACCACTCTCAGTCCAAATGCACCTTCTTCAAGGTTTATTCTTTTCTACATAAATAAGTAAATTTCCAAGTTGGCACTTGGGCAGAAACCAGAAACATCAATTGGATAGGGCTTGGGACATTACAAAATGTCTCTGGCACAGTTTTGCGGAATTTTTTTTTAGATGCTTTAGTTTTAAAAATACTAAGAAGGCTGGATATATAAACAAGTAAAAACAAATCTGGCACATTATATAAATAATTTTAAAACAGGTGAACAGACTCCCTGAAATGCTGGGGGTTCTAGGAAGGAGTTAGAGAATAGTGGCTGTTAGTGTTCAGTTCAGCGTTTACTTTAACATAAACCACATCTGTCATGGAAATGGTGAAGACAGGAGGAAGCACATGAAGACAGAAGTCTGTAACCCCACTTCGATCCAATTGGGAGAGGCAGGGAAACACAAATAAAATTTTTATTATTTATTATTATTATTATTAAGTGAAAACAAATATTATATTTGTTTTCACTTAGACATCACTCAGAGGCCCTGGCTGTTCCTGGCAATTCACTGCCAAATTATAGTAGAGGGGAGTTAATTTGCAGGGAAGAAGCAGAGGATAAAACCAAGGATGCTTAGCATTATCACTGTTCATTCACCAACTCTCAAACAGGATGAGTGGTTGGTTGGGAAGCTATCTATAAAATTAAATAACCAGAAAAGACAGTGATATAGCACAGGACAAGATCCCTTTCATTACTGTAAAGAGGAGGGGGAATTTTAGCAGATATAATTTCAGTTGAAGGATTGGTACTGGTTAAAGTGGTGGGAAAGTGGAGTGAAGCCAAGGAAGAGTTTAAAACACCATAAGGAGCAAGACAGTATCAGATCTACATCTGCTGTGTCAATTAGGGAAAACCGGCAGATAGAAAAAGTGGTATGTGCATTACCCATTCTGCCTGTCACATTGTTCCTCACTTTGCATCCACAAAGTTGCTGAAAGACGCTTCTGCACTTGTTCTTGTTTCTCTCTTGTGCACCAGGGATGAGATGGCTCAGACAGAAGGGGAGTCACATCTTTTGTCTTCCTTTCCTGCTTGCTTTTTTCTCCTCTTTCAGTCACCTATCCCAAAAGTGTTTGGGGTAGATAAAATTGCCTGTTTCAGGGTTTCACTCAGGATTAATTCAGTCACTGCCCTCTATTGTAAAAGAAAAAGAAACAGCCCAGACTTAACTTGTCTTCGCTTTGATGGGGGAGGACATACCGCAGCATGTCTCCCTCCCATCCACTTCTCTTTTTAGATTAGTTTAGAAATGATCAGACTATTTGTATCCAAGGATGTATTTCCTTAATAAATATCCCTTCTGTTGCGGATTCTCCCTCCCCCCCCCCATGTAATTTGGTTCTTTCAAACTCACCAACCTAAGATGGGCACCTGTGCTGTGAATGGAGCATAATAAACTTTAAACTACAGTAATAAAAATCTCTCAGGAGCCTTCCCCTCTAACAAATGTATGGACGGTATATCAGCCAGAGCCTCAACCAGGCAGGAATTCTGTATGATGTCTGAAATATACATGGCTGTTAGCATTCTTCATGGATGCTGGGTCTCCACTGATATTTCACTCTTAATTTTCAGGGTACACATCATGCAATAGGATGATGTCAGAAGTGGCTACACCAAGTGTCACACTTTCCCAAGGACCAGCTGCAGTAACATGGACATTTCTCATAATACTCAAGTCTAACACATGATTATATAATTTTAGGCTACTGGGAGAATGAAAAATGTAACCAAGCTATAGCAATGGTGACGACATGCATAAACTAAGCATCTAATTAAGCATCTACATAAATTATCCCCTATAGATAACAACATAGGGCCAAAACAAGAGTCAAATATATGAAGACATAAAGTTTTGTGGACTACTGACATTTGCTGCTGAATGCATATTCAGTTTGATATCAACCTATAATCTTGTAAGACCATATTTAGTGAACAAACCTAGGCCCTCCCTCCGTCCCAACTGTCTCTGCCTTGGCCTTGGAGGGAGAGAAGAAGAGGCAAGCACATCTCCACCATGCCTGGGCCCAGAAGCAGAGGGAAAGCCCTCCCTCCATCTCAATTGTCACTGCCGCGGAGGGAGAGAAGAAGAGGCAGACACAGCTCCACTTATTGCCAAGGCCCAGAAGCAGAGGGAAGGCCCTCCCTCCATCTCTATTGCCATTGCTTCAAAGGGAGAGAAGAAGAGGCAGGCACAGCTCCACCATGTCAAGGCCCAGAAGCAGAGGAAAGGCCCTCCCTCCATCTCAATTGCCATTGCATCGGAGGAAAAGAACAGGAGCCAGCATCTGCTGGACTTAATCCCCTCCCTAGCTGTCATCTCCTTTTCCTTTTGTGTTGAGTTTCTTTAGATTTGAAGCTTCAGGGCAAGGAACAGCTAAATTAACAACTGTAAACAGCTCTTGTAAAGCATCATGTATACTAATGGTGCCAAATAAATAAATACTTAAATAATGATGAATATTCATTATGTCCAATGAAAAGGATCTCTGAAAACTAAAAGCTTCCTGGCTATTCTGATGGGAGAATGAACACCTGCTAAAATTTCCCCTTTTGTGCAACAGTCAAGACCACAGGATCCCTGTTTTGCATAGAAACAATTATCAGCCCTATTCACTGCACACATCTTGTTCTGATACATCCACACCTCATTTACCGTAAACACTCATCTCTCCTCCTGCCTTTTCCCTCTGGCTCATCCTGTTCCTGAGATACCTTCCCCTGCAATTGACAGCCTATCTGTGCCTATTTCCTGCTTCCCTTTTTCTCTCCTTCTCGTTCAAGAGGCTTCTATGACAATATAGCATATGGAATGACAAAAAGCAGGATTTTTTTTGCTTCTCTGAGCCACATCTGTGTGTCAAAGTGTCTTTGATGTACGCTGATTTCCGCACAGCTTCCTGCCCCTCTCCAAAGCAAGGAAGATTTTTTCTCTCTCATATGAATATAGGAAACTGCTATTCACTGCGTCACTTCACTTAGCCCAGTATTATTGTCACTGACTGGTAGCAGAAGTTCTCCAGGGTTCAGGCAGGAGTTGTTAGGGATTGAACATGGAACTGTGTGAATGTAAAGCAAGCCAGGCATTCTACTACAGAGCTACTGTACTGCTATAGAGGGCAGCACTGCGGCACAGTCATGTAGTGGAAATTTACCAGAAACCTCAATAAAACCAGGGAGAGGTGGGGTTGTTGGAGAAATCCATAGTTTCCAACTGTCCCTATCTGGCAGGGACAGTCCCAATTAATCCTCTTTCATCCTACTTTTTAAGCTGCTTTTAAAATGTTCTAGAATTTAGGCCCTGGACAGACAGGTGGTGAAACACCACATCTCTTTGCTGTGCATCATTGCCGTAGCAATCAACGATGCTCAGGCAGGCGGCTTCTTTTTTGAGACGTCATATGTACTGCGACATAGCTCTATGATGCCCCTTCCTGCCAGCGATGTCTATACGCTGCAGGTCGCGTACGTAATCATGCCGGCCCCCATGTGGATGGGAGGCCGCCATGATGATGGCGCCCGTATGTACCAGGGTTCAGGAGTGTGCGACTGCTGTGCACTCCCGAACCCTAGAATTGGCATGCAGCTTCCCACCTGTATGTACCGGGCCCTAGTTTCTCTCGCCTTCCCCCACTTTTCTCAGCTTATTTCAATCGTTGCAAACTGAGTTCAAGTGCAAAAGTAGTTTGCATTCAATTAACTAGAGGAGGAGGGAGAAGCAAGATTAAAAAGAAGAGGAATCTTGCACAGTTCAGGCAAAGCAAACTGCTGCAGCTTCTTCTTGCTTGTATATTCTTCCTCATTAATAACCATCTCTGATGTTGTGTGCAGAGATGGACCAACAGAAAGGGGTGGACAGTCCATACCGGGTGCAAAATATAATGGATTATAATAGCACCTCCCCCCTCCCTCAGTAAGGTTCCAGAAAAGGGAAGAAGAGATCAGCTGCAAGGAACGCAAACTGAGCAGCAACCTGCTCAGCCATAGAGTCACAGTGGAGGATCTAGACCAGTGGCTCCCAACCTGTGGGTCGGGACCCCTTTGGGGGTCGAATGACCCTTTCATGGGGGTCGCCTAAGACCATTGGAAAACACCTATTTAATTACAATTATAAAATAGCAACAAAAATAATTTCATGGGTTTGGGTCACCACAACATGAGGAAGTGTATTAAAGGGTCACGGCATTAGGAAGGTTGGGAACCACTGATCTAGACATTCCTAAAGAGAACATATTAATTAAATCTGTGAATAATCAAATCCACAAAAGTCAAAGCCATAAATGTGGAGGGCTAACTCTAGCCCATGGTTCAAATTCTTGCTCAGCCATGGAAACCCACACTTGCTCAGCCATGGAAACCCAGCCATGGCAAGTCACACTCTCAGTCTCTAATGAAGAGTAAGCTCCCTCTCAACATACCTTGCCAAGAAAAACCTGTGACAGAGTCACCTTAGGGAGCTATGGTGTCTAGTGGCCCAGGCAACACGAGGGCATGTCCCCCTGTTCTTTTACTGTCTTAGCTCCACAGTCCTGGAACAGATGGACATCTTTCCTAAATGGCCTAGGTAACTAGGATCTTGGGAAGTGAACTTGCTTTCCCCCCATGAAGGAAAAAGCAACGTTCACCCATTTTTAAAGTGTCAGCATGGCATAGTGTGGTGGTCCTCAAACTTTGGTCCAGGTGTCCAGGTCCTCCAGTGCCTAGAATTTCTGACTGTTGGTCAAGGTGACTGGGGCTTCTGGGAGCTGAAGTCCCAAACACCTGTAGAGCTGAAGTATGAGAACCACTTGGACAATGGTTTGAGTGCTGGATTACAACTCTAGTTACCAAAGTTTGATTCTCAGTTTGGCTATGAAACCCACTGGGTGACCTTGGGCAAATCACACACTCTCAGCCTCAGGGAAAGGCAATGGCAAACCTCCTCTGAACAAATCTTGCTCCCCCCCCCCCCAAAAAAAACAGGTTAGGGTTGCCCATAAGTTGGAAACAACTTGAGGGCACACAACAACAACAACAATCCCCTTCTCAGATGGGGAAGGAACGTTGCAGTCTAAAACAGCTGCAAACAATTTAAAAAGAAGATAGAATATATCTCTGCAGGAAAAAAACAACTAACACAGCAGGGAAGGGAGTGGTGGAGCACTGATGGGCAGTTTCTGCATAAGTGATAAAAAGTGCCATCCCCTCCCAGCCCTCTGATACATACAGTCCATTCATTCAAACACCTCAGGATTCTGCCTTCTCATCTTGCTGCATGTACATACCAGGCCTCGGTTTTCATCTGTTTCAGGAGAATTTTTCCATGCAATAGAACTTGGTTATCATTTATTTATATTTTTCGCTTCCTTCAAAGCTCGGGGCAGCTGACAAAATATGAAGTTAACAACATTTTAAAAAGCTAGAAAAATAAACAATGCAATTTAAAGAGCCGCAGGAGAGGGACGGGAATGAAAACAGTAAAAGGGCCTTGCCCCCAAAACCAATATTTTAGAAGCCCAAAATGCACAGCTAGACAAAATGAAACCTTCGTCAGGACCAAAACGAAATGTCACAAAAGAACAACAACAAAAAAGATCATGCTGTATCAGACCAGAGGCCTATCTTGTGCGATGTTCTGTTCCCACAGTGGCTGATCAATGGCCTATGGGAAGTCCACAAGCAGGGAAGGAGTATGCTTGCCTCTTCTTCTTTTTTGTTATTGTTAACTGCCTTTGCATCGATCTTGACCCATGGCGACCCTATGGATGAGACATCTCCAAGCCCCCCTGACCTCTACTGCTCTGCCCAGCTCCTGCAACCTCATATTCATGGTCTCGTTAATAAAGTCCATCCATCTAGCATGTGTCTTTCCTCTCTTTCTACTTCCCTGCAACTTTCCTAACATTATTGTCTTTTCCAACGATTCATGCCTTCTCATGATGTGTCCAAAGTATGACAATCTAAGTCTTGCCATCTTGGCTTCTGGGGATATTTCTGGCTTGATCTGCTCTAGGACCCATTTGTTTGTCCTTTTGACTGTCCATGGAATCCTCAGCACTCTTCTCCAGCACCACATCTCAAATCAACAGAGATCCTGCACTGGGTTATACCCAATGCAGGAAAGTGGGCTTCTGACCCAGGGCTTCCGAAGGGGCTTCCGGGGGGCAGGGCTTCCAGCCCCAGACTTCCAGTGGGATTTCTGGGGGCCCCATGGCCCCAAGCACCACCCAAGCGGGGGTGGGGGGAGCTGGCACAGCCCCCAGAGCACCCGGGCAGTTGACCTGGTGTCACCCCCCTTCTTGGGTGTCAACCGGTGCAGTCCGCACTCCCCACCTCAGTGACCCTACTGTGTCAAATGAGTTGATTTTCCTCCTTTCTTTTTGGCTGTCCAGTTCTCACATCCATCATAGTAACAGGGAATACAATGGCTTGTATGATTCTGACTTTTGTGCTGAGTTGTATGTCTTTGCATTTTAGGATCTTTTCTAGTTCTTTCATAGCTGCCCTGCCCTTTCTTAATCTTCTTCTGATTTCCTGGCTGCAGTCCCTGTTCCGATCAATGCTTGATCCCGGATATGAAAACTCTTTTATTATTTCTATTTCCTCATTGTCTAGTTTGAATCTGTGGTCAATATCTTTGTTGTCTTTATGTTCAGCAGTAAGCCAGCCTTTGCACTTTCTGATACTGGAGATGATATGTAGCCATGCATCCCTGACTAGTAGCCATTCAGCCAGTGTGATGGAGTGGTTTGAATGTTGGACTAGGACTCTGGAGATCAGGACTCGAATCTCGACTTGGCTTTGTAAAAAACACCCTGGATGACCTTGGGGATGTCAGAAGGCAATGGAAAACTTCCTCTGAATAAAACTTGCCAAGAAAACCCTATGGTAGATTTGCCTTAGGGTAACCATAAGTCAGAGACAACGTGAAGGCACACAACACTGCCATTGATGGCCCTAACCTCATAACCACATCTCCAGGGACCTTTTACACTACACAGTTATAGCACTATGATTCCACTTTAATCATCATGGCAACATCCTGTGGAATTCAGGGTTTTGTAATTCAGGGAGGCACTGGATTAAGACAGCCAGTAGTGGTGTAGTAGCTTGAGTGTTAAACTAGCACTTTGGGAAACCAGGGTTCAAATCTCTACTCAGCTATAAAAACCCAACAGGTGAACTTGCACTAGTTACAATCTCAGACTTGGAGGAAGGCCATAGCAAACTTCCTCTGAATAAATCTTGCCAATAAAACCCTATGGAGTTTATCACACGAAGGAGATTGAGAGTTTATCCTGTGAATATCCTAGAAAAATTGAATATGGAGGCTCAGTTATAATAGCTAATAGCTGGTGATAGGTCTTTCTGACAGGAATTTGACCAGTCCTGCGCTGGACGTTATGGCAATGTCTCCTGTTTATGGAAATGTGTCATGCAGAAATACTGGAATGACCTTCACAACAACACCAGAGACACTTTGGCAGGGGCTGGCAACCTTTGGCTCCCCCGGTATTTCATTATGCCAATCCCATAATTCTTAATATCAGCCATCTGAGATACATAAAATCATAGAGCTGGAAGAGAGCACAAGGGCCATTCAGTCCAATCCCATTTTGCCATGCAGGAACACACAATCAAAACCACCCTGCTTCTGTTTAAAAACCTCCAAAGAAGGAGACCCCACCACTTTCTGAGCTATCTTAAAGACCAAATATTCCCCAACCCTGCTCTGCACCTTGGTCTGAGGTATGTTTACTTGGAGACTGGTCTTGCTGGTTTAATGAAACTCCTTGGAGCCAAACTATTCATGGAATTTGTTGTGTTTTTTTGCACTTGCATATTTGGGTTTCTTCAAAAACAACTAGCTGCTGCAAAGCAGGGTGGTGGGAAGCAAGGTAGACGGGGACTATAGTGTGAAAGAGGGCTTGAATCACACACACACACACCACCTATTATATGCAATGGGAGGGAAGTTCTCGTTTATGAACAAGTCAAAAACCACTGGTCCCAATCGGAAGGATTCAATTGCTCCCAAAATCAAAGCAAAGACTAATAATGTGATGCTTCCTTTGACCAGAACCTGGAACTATTACCTTTTCAGTCCACAAAACATATCTAGGGGTAGCTGTGTTGGCCATGTAGCAAGGTACAAGAACATCCAAAATCCTTAAAACAGTGATACCTTTATTGGGCCAACCAAAAGGCACAAAACACATTTACCTACATGGCGAGGACGTGGAAGGCCCTACGTGCATGAATGTCCCTCCAATATCTGAACTGAGAACAGCCACATGGGGCTAACATCGTTTTCATTTTCCCCCTCTTGTATGATTTTTAATATCTTTGCCTGACGAAGAAGCCAGTGGAACTTCAAAAACTTGCGACATGTACTTTGTACATTTTGGCCCAATAAAAGTATCACTGTTTTGCAGGTTTTTGGTCCATGTCGGCTGGGGGATGCCAAAAATTATAATGGAAAAGTGACTTTTCCAAGCTTGGAGTGTAGCCCTTGCTTGGCCAGCGTGCTTAGACTCAATTGTCACATCCTCTTCCTATTCCTCTTTTTTTAAAAAAAGAGCGCAAGTAAGATTATTCATGCCATGTTGCTCTTGTTGCTGTTGTTGTTGTTGTGTGCCTTCAGGTTGTTTCTGGTGACCCTACCACGGTGTTTCTTCGGCAGGTTTCGTCAGAGGGGGTTTGCCATGGCCCTTGCTGAAAGAGTAGAACTTGCCCAAGGTGGGTTCTCATGGCCATGTCTGAATTTGAACCCTGGTCTTAGCTTCGAATCACACAACAGAAACAACCCGGTTTGGGTCTACTTTAACTCAATGCTAGGGAATTCTGGGAACTATACTTTTGTGAGACATCCCGCCTTCTCTGTCAGAGAGCTTTGGTGCCACAATAAACTACAATGCCTAGGGTCCACTAGCATTGAGCCAGGACGGTTAAAGCAGTTTCAAACTGGGTTATTCCTGCAGTGTGGTTGGGACCTTAGCCCATATTCCAGCACTCAAAAGCACCCCAGGGCTGTATTCTAGTCACACACACACACACAACCAGACCAATTCCTTTTCCAGGACCTTTCTTATATTCCAGTCCAGGAGGGATTCCAAAAAAGGAAGGTGTCCTCCATT
>NC_056525.1:121290341-121352129 GCF_019175285.1 Sceloporus undulatus
TTGAGGTAGGAAGGTAGGAAATAATAATAGTACTATATTTATTTCTATTATCTTCTTATTATATTTTTATTGCTAATAATATGGGTGTCGGCTGGAGACCCTTGTGGTCTCTTCCAACTCGATATGATTCTATGATATGATAAAAAGGGAAGAGAATGATCTCTCTATCCTAGAAGTGTCTTGCTGCTATTCCCTGTGTTTACTAGGTACTGTTTGTATCTGTAGAGGGGCACCTGCTGCATATATTGTGGACCAGCTGCTTAAGAGGAAGGCCTTTGAGTGTTAGGATGGAGCCAAGATTTCGCCCCCAAGGGCCACCTGTTTTTGCAGTGCAGTCCTCCAAGAGCCCTCTCTCTCTCTCTCTCTCTCTCTCTCTCTGCCAACAGCCTCCTTCCTGGGTGATTAGCATTCCTGCCACGCGCCAGCCAGAGGTGGTGTGCTAAGAATAGACCCCATTGCGCCAGGCAGCCATCTCCTAAAGTGTCGCAGTGATGCACCAAGTAGGGAGGCACCTCATGTGTCATTGTGGAAGCATTGCTGCTGGTGCTGCAGGTTGCTTGTTGCCAGAGATCCCAAAACCAGGCAGCTCTGCCTACAGAGTTTTGGACAGTGGCAAGCAGAGTGGCATAGTCAGGGTGACCAGATGCCTTAATCCCAGAGGAGGACAAGGCACAGCAAAATGTAGGGCATTCGAGAACAATGTGGGGCATTCCCAAATAAAAGCTCAAAATGCTCATATAAATATGCATTCGTGCTTCTTAGTCATGCTCAGAATGGAGGACCCTGTGGAATTCATCCTGGACAGAAGGCTAAAATGGAGGACATGTCTGAGAAAGCAAGATGTCTATTCATTCTAGGTACATTTGGAGGAGTGGTATCAGGGGGTGGTGGGCACCGACTCAACTTTGTGCTGTCTGAAAAAGTGGTTGTAGTTATTGCTAGATCTACAGTGTTAACAGGTTGTTTTACAGTAATAGAAGCGTAGAAACACTCCAAACCCATAAGGTGCCTGCCTGGAGGAGCTTTCATTCTACATTTTGTCCATGGGACAAAAGGAAATGAGAAAGAGCCTGAGACAAGTTAAAGGGTTGGATATTTGTAGATGATATGCAACCTGAGATTGCACTCTTCAACTGAAACCAATGTGGAACATTTTCCAGTAATGCAGGATAGTAAGCCCTTCCAGTTATAATCAAACAGGGACTGATCCCTTTGTAAGGTTGGTAGATACACGTTCCTATACAGAGCTCTACCCAAAGTAGAGGCATACTGGATTTCCGCATGTTGACAAACCAGTCTGTCATCATGGGTAATAATACTGTTTCAGGCAACCTCTTTCTTATGCTTATTTCTGCACTGGGTAACTACAAGAGGTCCAAGGGCCAGGTTTTACCTGAGACCCTCCACAGACCACCTAGGACTGCCAAAATTGTAACAGAACATCAACATGTCTGGAGGTTTATATGTGGTTTTGAAAAACAGTTTTTCTCCGTGTGAGACAGTGCCAGAGAGGAGGTTTGTGTGCGCGTGGTGTGTGTCCTCATGTTGCTTCTGACTTATGGCAACCCTAAGGTGAACCTATTAATGGGATTTTCCTGGCAATATTTGTTTAGAGGAGGTTTGCTAAGGACTTCCCCTGAGGCTGAGAGCATGTGACTTGCCCAAAATCACCCATTGGGTCTCGTGGCTGAGTGGGAATCAAATCCTAGTCTCCAGAGTCGCAGTCCCACACTCAAATCACTACATCAGGCAAATTGTGGTCCTGGAAGCTTCTAGGAGTGGCAATATAGCCCTTTTCCAGCTAGAAATGCAGCCCATGAGTTCTGAGGGTCACAAAAATAAAACTCGCTTTAGTCTGCCCACCTTGCTTTACTGCAACCAGGAATGTGGGGCTCCTACAACTGTAAATCTCTCACTCTCAATCACATACACACCTACAGAAAAGATCAAGACCATCAGAGACATTTCTATCCCGCCACCTTACATTGATTTCTGTCAGTGGCAAAGGAGGTGGTACAGGCTTTTGGGAGTGCGTCTATCAGAGGATGTGGCAGAGAACAAACCACAGATCTGGGTCCCACACCTCTGCCAAACTCCCGTTAGATCTCTGGGGAAACCTCTGGGTTTAATTCTATTGCTGTTGAACCTGAGAGAGTATGAAGGGTGGGAGAGCTTCTCAATGGGCACCAGACCAAGCAGTCTTTCAGGGAGGGATCAGAGAAGAGGAAGCAGCTAAAAGGTGCCATATGTTTCAGGCGGAAAGGAACTGGTCTCTGCAACAGATGGCTAACAGGCAAATAGTTCTGTGTACATTGTGGTACTCTAGTCTCTTTGCATTTGAGGAACAGATGCCATGGAACACACGTACCAGACAAGCAAAGATACCATATCCGTGTCCATGAAACACTAAAATCTCGCATAATTTTATAAAGGAAAAGAGCACTTCAGTGAAAACAGCAAAGTTTTAAAACACAAAAACTTTCAGACCACATAAACGATTCATTGAGGTGGCTTCCCAAAATGCTTGGGTCTTTTTGGCTGAAATTCTCAATTCACAACTGGGTACTCTGTGACAATTTGACTTCCCAAGACTTCTGTAACATAGATGGGACAAATGAAGGTAGGAATGAAAGAGAAGCTCTTGTAGGAAGCTACAGTTTAGCCAACAAAAGTGTGCTGTTGAGTCCCAAATGTTGTAAAGATTAATAGCTAACTCACCAATAAATATTTGAATTTCAGTATTAAAGATAAGCTGGAATCACTGCTTCCTAGATCCTGTTTTCCTTTTACAACAGGGAAGGGTGGATGCAGATCTGTAGGCAAGAGGTTGCCAATCTGTGGACCTTCAAATATCGCTGGGTGCCCTCTTTCTTACACATTGGCTATGCTGCCTAGAGCTGATGGAAGCTAATCTGTCCTACAGTATCTGAAGGGGTATATGAATCCCACCCTTGCTACAAAGTTGTAAAACTGTAATTAAAAAACCCTTTGATTAAATCCAAAGCTTACATCTGTACAACAGATGTAGATCTTCGGTGCCCCAACAAACTACAGTTCCCAGAATTGCATAGCATTGAGCCATGGCAGTTAAAGCAGTGTCAAACTGGATTATTTCTGCAGTACAGATGCAGTCCCGGGGCCCCTATTCTCAAGCTTGAAAGGAGCAATTCTCATGGTGAACGAACACACATACACATTCTGCTGCCATCTGCTGGGCACTTTCTTTTCTTATTTCTTTTTAAAAAGTATTTTGACATTCTGCTATTCTCATCTTTTTCAGAGCCAAGGAGTTCAAGACCCGTTTGGGGATTCTTCTTCATAAATCAGAGTTTGGTTATAAATTTGGAAGCTTGAGCAAGGCTACGAAACAGAGGTAAGTACCTAGAATACCAAGCTGATCTGACCTAGTGTCTCCCTATTAGAAGAAGAGCCATGTCAAAAGGGACAACAGAGCAGTGCAGTAGTAAAACTATAACAGTCACAACCACCACCACCCCACCCATGGCTAACAAGAATAAGGAGGACTGTACAGTTTCTCTCAGCCGATTTATAGGTACAGTTGCCAGAGAGTTGAAAGGATATGAGTAATTTTTTAAATCAAGTGATGGAGGCATCCCCAGGAGACAATAAAAGAATTCATTCTCTTAATTTACCCACACTGGGGCTCTCAGCTGCTCTTTTGACTCTGTTCCTGATCACCCTCACATTACTTTGACCATTCCCACCTTTGATTTGATTTCAACATTTTTCTTCTCTAGATACTCCTTGGAGGAAGTACTTGGATGGAAGGAATCTTTTGATAATCTACTGAAAAGTAAAAGTGAGTATACATATGTTCCACGTTAGTACTACAGGTTGAGTTTCTCTTACTAAAAATGCATGGGACCAGAAGTATTTTGGATGCCCCCCTCCCGATTTTGAGATGTTTGTATATACATAATATCTTGGAGATGGAACCCAATTCTCAACATGAAATTCATGCATGTTTCACGTAACACCTTATAAACAGTCTAAAGATAATTTTATAATAATACTTTTAATGATTTTGTACATGAAACAAAAGTGCATACACTGAACCATCAAAAAATAAAGATGTCACTATTTCAGCTACCCATGTGGACAATTTTGGAGTATTTTGGAAATCCAGATAAGGGATACTCAACCTGTAGTAGAATATTACAGAGATAAATAGCAGGGATTAGTGACCATGTATTTTAATAGGTTTTCCTTCATCTTGGCCCTCTACGAACTGGTAATCTCTTCACGTTCCACAAAATGCCAATAAGAGCAATGAAGTTTTCCAGGCATATTTTTGAAAAGCAGTTGCCTTACAAAAACCAAATGGAAAACACAAGTTTGGGGTGCTACACTGTTGTCCCAGTATCCAGTATTTCCCTGATTCTCTTGTTTGGGATTCTGCTCTTTCTAATGTAATTATCAGCCATCACGAAGGCTCCTTAGTGCATCCAAAGCAGGATCTTAGCTTGGGTTCTGCCCTTTCCCCTTTGTCATTTCCTCACTAAATATTAATCCCAAAGCTGTTGCTGTCTGCAGAGGGAAGCCAAATAAGTAATGTAATGCATTGTTTAAGCAACAGCACCGTCCTTGAGGAAGACCCTGTTGTGATTTTATACCCATACTAAACTTGATATCCCCTGTCCTTGTTCACAGATGGCGTGGCAGCATTCCATGGATTCCTTAAAACAGAATTCAGTGAAGAGAATCTGGAATTCTGGCTAGCATGTGAGGAGTTTAAGAGAACCCGCTCAAAAGCAAAACTAGCAGCCAAAGCCAACAAGATCTTTGAAGACTTTGTCCAAAATGAAGCCCCCAGAGAGGTGAGTCTGCATTGGTATGAATTGTAAGGACATCTTACTTCATGAGGACAGTCCTCTATTTGAAGGGCTGGCCAGTTCTGGTCCAAGGGAGGGAAAGAGAAAACTGTCCTTATGATGAATATATCAGAAGAGATCTAAGTGAGTTTGCACTCTGTTGTCTATGCATTTACAATCCTAGGGCTACTGCCCCAGAAGCTTATGAAGTATCAGATTCTCATTGCTGAATGTGTTGCCTCCTGTTTGTGGGTGTTTTGTAGATCCAGACGCAGCAAGCCTTTACTGAGGCAAGCTCAAAAGATATTTCTTCCCTCAAAATACACTAATGGAACACATACCATATCTGATGTTTATACACACACCACCATTAAGTTACTGAATAATTAGTCACAGGGTGTTGTCCTTCTCTTACAGGTGAACCTTGACCATGAAACCAGAGAGGCAACTAGGAGGAACATTACTGTTGCCACTTCTGATTGCTTTGAAGAAGCCCAAGCTAAAACCCACACTTTGATGGAGAAGGACTCTTATCCTAGGTTTCTGAAATCTGACTACTACAGAGACCTCACAGAACAAGCGACTAGCCACAGAACAGGCAAGCCTGTGCACACATGAGCCTTCCCTGGCATCATTGTTTAGAACTGCACAGAGGGGGAGGGAAAGAGACCTGAGAGAAGGAAGGAAAGAGGAGAATCAGGAGCTGGAGTGGGAAGTGGGAAGAGCTTCTGAGTGGCAGAGATCTGGCTGGGATTTTATTCTGGCCTGGATGCCTGGGACCTCTTAATGCTTCCATGCACCCAGAAGCTCTCCTAAGGAAGGGGAAGCCCTCTGCATCGCAATAGAAAGAGGGTAGGTGGAAGAAAACAAGCTCAGATGAAAAGTACTGGAGAATCTTGAACAAGGATGAATTTGCTCTCCAGGTAAAGGAGGAAAAAAAAGCAAAAGGACGGCTGAAAAAATAATGGGAAGGTTGAATTCCCCTTGAAAACTGCCACCTACTGTTGAATGTTCTATGTTTGTGGATCCATCTACCTACTCCAGTCAAAGTCTGTCCACTCTCAAAAAGCCAGTTTCCTCATCAACACACATAGGCTACAAATTGTTCATAGCACATGTGGCTTTGTGATCTCCACCGAGTGCATGTCAACGTCTGAAGCCTGCCTCAGCTCTCTGCATGCTTCTGCACTGCTGGCTGGACGTTCCAGGGCTCAGCATCCTAATGGCACTGGCATCGCTTTGTGTTTGCACCCAGAAGAATGTTGCATTGCTTCGTTCCAACAGCATTCATATATCTTTGTCTTTTGCTATGCTGGGCAAGCTTCCTTCCAATGACATCTATGGAAGACACATGGACTTAGTATATTGTACTTCTCCAAGCCTTGTATGCAACCTATTTTTAATTATTTATATTTGTATTTATTAGTAGGATAATTATTGTTCTATTTATTTGAGTAGGGCATTATCAGTGCACAGCACTTTAGAATCAGGTGCTACAGACAACTCATTGCAGTGAGGAGCCTACAGTTGAAAATGGACTATTGGACAATATTGTACAATATGTTAAAAAGTATGTCTTACCAAGAGATAAAGAAACAGGGAGAGACAGGGTCAGATCAACCTTAAAAATCTAGCTGCATAAAGTTAATTAGCCCAAAACAGTTTCTGCTATCCCAGCTGTATATGTTTGTCAATAAACATTTGTGGCAAGATATTAGGGAGAAAATAGTGAGAGTTACAATCCAGAAACTGTTGGAGAGCCATATATTTCCCTATTAGAGCAGAATTCCTTTGTGGCTTCACTCATTCTGGATGAACATTTCTATAGCAAGCCCTGCTGAAATGGATGGTGATCATGCATGGCCTTTGAAACACACAGGAGCCATGTTCAGATACATTGTGCCTGTCAACCATCAACTACAAAGATGTAGCTGATGCATCCTACCCAAATCAGGGCGATGTGGCTAAAGCCATAGTAGCCAATGTGGCCAGTAGATTTTTTGTGCAACCAGTGATTTGATTTCAGAGGAACAGCATGCTGTTTAAAAGAATATCAATGGTATTTTCAAGCTGGAAAAAAATAGAACCTACTCATCAGGGGAAGAACTAATTCACATGCAACCAGCTTTCTCTTCATTTGGTACCCTGTTGCAGGCTGTTCACATAGCATCCTTTCCACTACACATGTGGCAGCCAGTCTGTTGTTGCAGTCTTGGAAACAAGCACTGTGCTAGATGCGAGACTAGTCTTGACACTCTGTGGGATAGCCACTGTGATTTTGCACTGGTCACCTTGCCTCGCTTGTTGTGTAATGGAAAGAGTCCCAGATTACAAATGGGATGGCGGTACAGGCCCACACCTGCTTCCTCCTGCAAGCCTATGCCTATATGTACTTTCATACATTGTGAATGCATACTAAGGAAGGTTGTTGGAGCCTCCTGTATTAATAAGGGTAACCATTAGTGGCAAAAGAATATGTAACTGGTTTGTTTGAATCTGTCCATATATTCTGTCTCCTTCATTTGTCAGGCTGCTGAGTACAGTGTATGTTCACAGCATAAACTTATCTAGAATTATTAATGTGATTTAAGTATAGAAAGTGGCTGGAGAATTGTAAACGCACAGCTACTAAGCAATTTAAAACTTTGGCCTGGTTCATGAATGTATGTTCTTTACTCATTGATTGTAGCGTCGATTCATGTGTGAGTGAATCATCACGGTGTAATAACTGCACACATAATGTTCATATTGTCAATGTTAACTCAAATACAAATGGTTTCTACTGGAGTTGCGTTCCATATTCTGCTGAGTCTCACTCAGTAATAAAATGGTAAGACCAAACAGCATAAACATGTGTGAACTAGTCCGTTTTCTGAAGTTTTCAGCACAAGCTTGTAGACAATACATACAACATAATTTGACTACATACTGGGGTTCAAATGAATGGCTTGTCACAAGTGGGAGTGAAACTCCTGTCAACCCTAGGCAGCTCAGCCAATGGAGAGAAATGTGATTTGCTGCCTACCAACATCTGGATGGTTCTCTGTTTCTGTTGTATACTGTTCAGATCAAGATTCCAAAGCTATACTTGACTGGAACATCCTGTATCTGTTTTTCAGATGTAATACAAATGCTATTGAAGACCAATTCAAACTTTTTGGTATTTATTTTAAAACAATCACACTGCACCTGCTGTATCTGTGGGCTAGTCATCCACAGACTGGTGTGTGGATTGCCTCACCCCGTTATCAATGTTAGAATGTGTACATGGCTATGCTGATACAAGAACATACAATGTGGCCCATTGACTATAATGGGGCTTGAGCATGCATGTTTTTTTCCCTCATGCATGGGGAGGAGGCCAGAATCTAATTCTTGAGGATGGGAAGAGAGCACTGCATCCACCAGCAACACTTCTCAGAGTAAATACATTCCATTTTGCTTTGTGCAGTTCATTCAATTGGGGCAACATGGTGAGCTTCACATACACTCCTTGGACTTTCATAGAGCTCTCCCAGCAATCGGCATATGATTCAGTTTCCCTTCTCAATTATTTGGTTGGAATCTTCCCCATGAACCCCACTGGTAACTTAGGTTATTGAAAATTTAAAAAGAAAAGAAAACACTTTGATACTACCTTCGGGGGAAATGCAAAAGAAAATGTACGAATGGTTCCACTGTGGTTCATTCTTTGCTTAATTTCACAAAGAGATACAGATACTGTGATCTGAAACACAAGGTGTAAGGTACAGAATTTGCGAAATGTACCCTACTCTGCTCTTCGCATTTCCTATAAATCCCAAATAACCCCTTTAATATTGGTTTTCTTGAAATGTTCCTAAGAACAGACATTTCTTTCTGTTTAATAGAAATAGGATTACATACTGAAACACAACTCAAGAGTGTGCTAAGAGCCTTCCAGAAAATGGAAAAACTGCTTTCATGGGCCTGTTCCGCTTGGGCGGAAAGTACGTGCGTGGCACATACTAGGGTTAGAAAGGGGCGTCCTTTCCGGACGCCCCTAACCCTAGTACGTGCTGGGTGCATACAAAATGGCGGCACCGTTTTACACGGGTGCCGCCATTTTGACATAGCAGACACATAGCGTCCACACGTCTCAGCGCCATTATGATGCCGCAAGTGCGCCATTGGCACTTTGCGATGCCATAATGGCGGCGTAAAAGGAAGCTGCTTTTTGCGGCTTCTTTTTCGGCTGCCGGGAAGCCTCGCCGTTTAGAGGCTGAGGCTTCCCAGTGGTGGAAGTGGAGGCGCCGGCAGACTGCCCTTTTTGAGTGGTCTGTAAAGCGCCATGGTTACATTTTCTAGAACTGTCTAGCCAATGGCCATGCCAGCTGGAGAAATCTGGGAGATGCAGTCAGCAAAAGTAAATTTTTCATGTTCTGGCCCCTCCAGCGGTAGGTTAACTTGTCATAAACTGCCTTGCATTCCATGCTGGAAGAAAGGAGGTACTGTATATACTTGACTATAGGTTGACCTCATGTATAAGTCAAGGGCCAACACTCAACAACTCAAAAAGGGAGAGGTGGGATACAAATAAATAATAATAATTATTATTATTATTATTATTATTATTATTATTATTATTATTATTATTACACAGCTGACTCCTGGCATGGCCTCTTTCCCTAAGGAACTTCCTCAGTTTGGGGAAAAGAGGCCCAAACCCTGCAGCATTAGCTTCTCCTCCAAAAGCAATACAAGGCCCCTGCAAACAAAACACACCCAACAAACTAAAGTCTGGGTTCTGTGTATGTGTGTGTGCAAGGAAAAAGGAAAGTGAAACTCCAGCAGGCAACGTCTGGGAGGAGCATTTCCTTTTCCCCCTCTTGCTCTCTCTGAGGAAACTGCCTTTCTTTCTCCCTCCGTCAACAAGTAACAAGAAAAGTAACCAGGCTGCCTTCTTGTCTCCTCAGGCCAGCTCTGGCTTTGCTCGCTGCAGAGGCTGGAAGTAAGTGGCAAGACTGCAAGGGGGGGGGGGGACACTAAGGCTGCAGCTGCACTGGAAGAACAGTCTGGTTTGACCCCACTTGACCTGCCTTGGCACAATGCTGTGGAATGAAGGCTGAATGTCTCCCAACACTATCAGCTCCAGAATGCTTGGCTGATTGGTTCATGACCCTTGTCCCAGGAGGCCGGTGTGTGTGAACTGGGTGGTATCTTGTGGTGTGCATTGCATTCATTTAATCGAATAGTGCTTGTCACCAGTGTAAGGAGAGTGAAACACCTGTACGAGAGTACAATTGAGCCGAGGGAGATCTGTCATATTACCAGCTTAGACCCAGTACAGACCGCCAGTTTGCGGCGGTCTGGGGCCAATTCTAAGGTTCCGGAGCACGCAGCATCTGCATGCTCTGGAACCCTAGCACATATGGGCAGCACCATCTTTACGTAGTGTCACCCATATGGCGCACGCATCCATGACATGTCGTGTGCGACATGTCCAAAACAACATCACCGCGACGCCTCAGGACACAAATGTAACCTTGGCGGCATCACGGGAAGGAGCTCCATTTCGGAGCTCCTTTTTGCAGTGGATTGTGGTAACAATCTGGAGAAGAAAGGGACAGCCTCTGGCCGCCTCTTTCTTCTAATCTGTACCGGGCCTTAGACAGCTTTAAAAAGATAGATTCAGTTGGTGGCCGGGATTGCTATTCAGGAAAAGTCTGCTCTACTGGCAGACTTTTCCTGAATAGCAATCCCGGCCACCAACTGAATCTACCACCCCACTTCATACGCTGTAGCCCTATTCGCTCATTTTTGTCTATTTTAATGGATTATTTTAATGGTTATTTGTTTAATTCATGTTTTAGAGGAGAGAGGGAAGAACTGGGATATTGGATTTTGTATGGATTCTTTTAATTGTAAGCTGCTTTGATTGCTTTTGAAAGAGAGGTGGGGTAAAAATAAAGCTTATTATTGTTATTATTAGTTTGTGTGGCTGCTGCATGCAACTTACTGCTGGTGCTCGAAGAGCCTTGGACTAATGGATGTGGAGGATGCTTGGTGCTGCACTGCATGTACTGTGATGCAATGAGTCCATGTCTGCATTCTTGGGAGTCCACTAGCTGCCTCCATGGGCGAGGGTCAGATGGATGTGGCCACCAGCAGTCCCTTGATTTTATGGTGCTGGAATTCCTAGGATTCCTGAATTTTGATTCTGGGGTTTCCTTTCTTTTCTGTCACTTCAACTTTCTTTTCTGCCACTCTGCTGCCATTTTTATATTTTCTGCACATGTTTTTCTTTGCTCCTTTCCTTGGCTGAGTACATGTTGGACATCGGTGGCCATTTCTCTGGATTAGCAGCGGCACACTTCCAGTTCGGCATAAGGGTTGTCAGGAATGCATTAATTGAATGTTTCCCTGCCAGAATTTGTTTTGAATTGTTTTAAATGAAAATGGGATTGATAGTACAGTGGGCCCTTGTTATCAGCTGGGGTTCGCTTCCTGTAGATAACAAAAACCATGGATCCTCAAGTCCTATTCAATACAATGGCATAGAAAATATATAAAATGGCAAAACCAAGGTTTGCTTTCTGGAATTTATATATTCTAAAAGCATTTTCAAGCTGTGGATGCTTGAATCCATGGATAAAAAAATCAGTGGATAAGAAGGGCTCACTATATTGTTGAGGCTGATGAGTTAAACTAAGGCTAATGAGTCTCAAAAGAGGTAAAACAGCTTGTAAGAAAAATAGCTTCTTTGGATTGATTCTATGATTCTATGAATGCATGCAAGAGGTGTGAGGATAGAGGGTTGATTTTGGCTGAATTGATAACAAACAGTTTTAATAAGCAGTTTTATTAAGTGATGGTTTTAGCTTTATGGAGTTTTAGTTCTTAATAATATTTTGTTATTGATGTATACTGGTCAAACATATATGATGTTAAATACACGACACCAATCCCAAGTGATACATAACATAAAATACAGATAAATGGCAATTCAAAGATGTTTAGTTTAGTGTTGGTGAGAAGCTGTAGATTCACATGCAGCCTGCCAATTACTGGATTCCGGTTTAAGCTGTAACGCTCAGTATCTTTTCCAGAGAGTATGGCTGCATCCACATTGTAAACATAATCCAGTTTGACTCCACTTAAACTACCATGGCTCAGTGCTATACAATTCTTGGGTTTGTTGTTTGTTGTGGCATGACATGACGGTTAAAGAGGTATCAATCTGGATTATTTTAACAGTGAGGAGGCAGCTTAAGAAAGAGGGTGTCACAGTCTTCCTTTCTTTGTTCCTAACATTTATTGGCAAAGATATATTGCTTTTAAGTATGGAAGTCCCATTTTGCTGCTTCTTTATGGATGTCTGATTAATTTTTTTAAATAATGTTTTCTTTCTTTAATAAACAGATCAAAGGAAGACTTTGAACCCCTTAAGACATATGCATCTATGTGGAAAAGACATCCGATTCCAGCAGTAGTATATATAGTGCATCTAGATCTCCAGCACAATAACTGCCTTTCTGAAGAGTTTTTTCATTCATCACAATTGTTGTCATTTTAACTATTCACGGATTTACATTACATTACATTAGAAATCTCTCAATGGAAAGTCAATACAATCATAATCATCAGGAGCCAACAAACGCTGAAAGAGAAGACATATTCACAGATAAAGCCCTGTTGCTCAACTGTGCTGTACGATTTGGCACAATGGAGACAGTCCAGAAGCTGTTGGAAGACGGTACTGATATCAATTCAAAAGTGAAAGGTGGCTGGACAGCCCTTCATAGTGCTGTAGAGGCAAATAAGGAAGAGATTGTCCACCTTCTCCTTGAAAAGGGGGCTGATCCACATATTAAGAAGGAAAATGGAGCTACTCCCTTTATCATAGCAGGGATAACAGGCAACGTGGACCTTCTGAAGCTCTTCCTTGAGAAAGGGGCAGACATCAATGAGTATGATGTCAATGGCTTCACTGCATTCATGGAGGCTGCTTGGTATGGGATGGAGGAAGCCCTGAGATTTTTGTATGAGAATGGGGCAGATGTCAACTTGGGAAGAGTAGTTGATGAGGAGAAAAAGGCCCTGAATAAAGGAGGTGTGACAGCCTTGATGGATGCTGCCAGGAAAGGTCATTTCACCTTGGTAAAAGCTCTAGTCAAAGAGATGAATGCCGATATGAATATCTGTGACAATCAGGGAAGGAATGTATTAATCCATGCTCTGTTCACGGAACACAAAATCTTGGACAGAGGCAAAGAGGACATTGCTCTTTTCCTCTTAGAACATGGGGTGGATGTTAACAAGAGAGATGAAAATGGGAAAACTACTCTTATACTTGCTGTGGAAAAGCAAAGCAAAGCTGTGGTGGTGGCTATATTGGAAAGAAATGATGTTGATGTTGATGATGCAGATAAAAACAGCAGAACAGCCCTGATGGTAGCCGTGGAGACTAAAAACTATGACATAGCAAAGGTGTTGTGTGAAAGGGGAGCAAGGACAGACATTGGGAACCTCCTTGAAGTTGCCAGTCAAACTTACAACAACGGCAGAATCATAGCGCTCCTTCAGAAATATGGAACACCACCCATTCCAAGTCAGCCAAGGGTTCAATGGATACCCACTAGCAAACGCTGGGAATCCAAGCTCCAGGATCTGTATATGAGGTATCGGCCTATGATTGGAAAACTCAAGATTTTCCAATATTCAGATTTTAGGATTCAAAGAAACTCCCAAGGAGGAGTGTATCTGGGATTTTATGATGGAGAAGCGGTGGCTGTGAAGATATTCCATACAGATGCAGAAAAGGCTGAGCGAGAGAAAACCTGCCTGGAGAAATGCCGTACCAGCAACCATCTGGTGAAGATTTGTGGATCGGAACAGCGCAAGGCCTGTCTATATCTGTGCCTAACTCTGTGTGAGAGGACCCTTGAAGAGTACTTCAAGATGAATGACGATGCAAGTATGAAAAGCAAAGATATTCTTACAACAGTGTTTCTGGCAGTGAACGAATTGCATGGATTTGGATTTGGCCATCAAGATCTGCACCCCAGTAACATTTTGATAGGTCTGTACTTTCTTGTATTTGGCATTCTGTTCAAAGATAGATAATCATTTACTCCGGTGTAGGTATGTTGAATTCAGTGGGATAAATAAACAATAAATAATTGCACCATCCAGTTAATATCATTTAAAAGGCAAACCTTTTCCACACAGCCAGCCCATCACACATCTGTAATGTCGCTCTTAGCAAGGCAACAGAGCTCTTGTCTGGTTCTTTGTATGTGGAAAAGGCCCAAGTAGAGGCCAACATCTTTGTCTATAACAAATCCTTCATTGGTTTAATGAAATCTTATTTTTTATAACTATGCTGTCCATGACTGAGTGGAGCTAAACTCTTCCCCTCCACGCCTCTAATGCAGTTTCTTATTGCATACATCCGCACTCAGAAATAATCTAGTTCAACACCACTTTAACTGCCACGGCTCAATGCTATGGAGTTCTGGGAGTTGTAGTTTGTTGTTGCACCAGTCACAACAAACTACAATTCCCAGAACTCCATAGCATTGGGCCATGGCAGTTAAAGTGGTGTCAAACTGGATTATTTCTGCAGTGCTGATGCAGCCATTGTTTCCTCATACATTCTTTTCCCCAGTATGGCTCTTATCCTTAAAATCAGTTGGACTGAGGAAGGAGTTTTCTCTTTCTGTATAAACTAGTCCCTCAAACTTTGCTTTAGATAGGAACATGTCAGATTTTTCATAGCTGTCCCAATCACATCCAGTTTGGCTCACGGAATAAAATTAGTGTGTACTACTGATAAGGGCGTTCTCAGAGTATAGAATTTGATGCTGACTGTGAAAAATTGCGATAACTTATCTTAAATTCCAAAGTACAGTTAAAAAGCAAAACTGTTTCAGGTTATGTGTCCTTTTGTTTTTTTCTAGATGTTAATGGCAAGGTTTTTCTAGCAGATTTTGACAAGAGCAGAAAAATAACTGATGATGATCAGAAAGAATGTATCATCTCAGAAGACCTAAAGGCAAGTAACTGTTCTTCATTATTGCCTCTCTAGCCTCCTACATGTTCAGAATTATCATTTCTAAAGTCAAAACATGAAGGCTAAACTATTGTGTGTGCACACAAAAATAGGAATAGAAAGAATATTTGAAGAATCACGGACTGATAAGAATCTTCTCCATTCAGGATTTTTTCAGTGTAAAATTTGCACATGGTTGATTTGCGTACAAAACAACATTTTATGTGCAGAAATTATTAGTTCTACACTGAAATGTTGTTTCCTGTGCAGTAAATGCTTCTTTGTGTGCAGAAAATGCTGTTTGCTGTGTGAAACAACCACGTGCAAGATTTTCACAGAATAAGTCCTGAATTGCAAATTCTCACTGAAAACTGCATGGTTTTAAAATACTGTCTTGCAATGCAAAGAAAACTGTTGAAATTATTCATTGCTACCTTCAAGAAGAAATTTAATGAAGAATTACGCCCCTACACAGTGCACATTGTTGAATCAACCATAAGTATAACGAGGATTCAATAGAACAAAAATACATTTCTACTGATAAGAAAAAGTATGACTGCTGTGGTCCATATGACTGCCTTTTTATAACAGTCTCTTTGATATGTAATAAAAATTTTATTTGGTCATTGACCAGTATAAAAACAAGATCACACAAGCAACATATCAGTATAACAATAACAAATTAAAATATAAACTCATGGTAGACTCTTTGATATTATTTTCTCATTTCCTGAATAACACAGAGGGATTTGGCTATTTAATAACTAGCCAGACATTACCATCCTTTTAAAGGCCAAATTAGACATGCTGCTTAAAAAAAAAATTAAAACCCCTATATTCTTATAACAGTACTTTGGCAGAGTGGTAGTAATTATGGTCAGGATGATAGTAAAACAAAGTGCCAAGACTTTTTAATTAGAAGAGATAATGATGTTACCTACATTTGCCTTTAAATTTCCCTGTTTTCTCTGAGTGGAGATGCAGTCTACACAGCATCTGAGATAGGTGGGATTTTCATAGAACAATATGTTGTGAGATAACACTGTAGTAAAACTAACATAGTCTGGGACGATTATGACCTAAAGTATTAGCTGTATAAAAGATCTGCTACTGATGGAGAAGGAAATAGCTAGAATTGACTTGTCAATTTGGATCAATATAGCTGTCCATATTTTGAAGCTCTCTATGGAAGCATGACTAAGGGAACTGTCAGGAGGAGCACCTGTTCTTCAGCACTGGCTTTTGAACTCTCTGACATAAATAAGTACTTTATTAAAAAATATTGATGGGTGGACATGGTAGCTTAGTGGTCAAGACACCAATTCTGATGGTTGTAAGGTCAGAAGATTGGCAGTTAAGGCCCAAGCACTGCGTGATGGTGTGAGTTCCCATCACTAGTTCCAGCTTCTGCTGCTCTTGCAATTCAAAAGCATGTAAAGGTGCAAGTAGATGAATAGGTACCATTTTGGTGGGAAGGTAACAGCATTCTATGCAGTCATGCTGACCACGTGACCACCGGAGTCAACTTTGGACAATGCTGGCTCTTCAGCTTGGTAACATAGATGAGCATAGTCAATTACAAGAAGACATTCATGTCAAGGGGAAACCTTTATCTTCACCTTTTTGTTGCGAGGTGGAGATAGCTAAGAAACTTTCATTGATATTATTCTTCCACCAGCAACAGAGACTAAAATAGTCTTGGAAAGAGTTTATCTTCTCAGAAAAAGTTAAACTCTAGCATGGAACATAAATATTTAATGCATTCAATGGCCAGTGGCTAACATCATGTGGACAGAGTGTAATCCTCCACCACTCAGTTCTGAAGTCCTTAGAAAGCAACTTCCAAATGACCAGAACACAACAACACACTCATTTACCTGCACTACCCAGCAGAAGAGTGCTCACAGCAGTCTCCTGGATCTCAAGGGACTTGCCAGAAGGGTGATGCCAGCTCCCAGCTGCAGAAGTGCAGGCACAAATGGTGGTGGTAGTGCACTCCAAGTGCTTGGAGGCTTTTGGGGCAGTGGAAACATCTGAAAAAGGACATATGCATGTGTGACCCAAGATTACATGGACATATGCCATCAAAGGGATTGCTTTGTTCTCTTAGGATACAACCATTTGTTTTCACACATAGGGTCTTCGAAATCTCGTCCTATATGTTGCATTGAGGGGCAAAATCTGCTTTCAAACCTTACCTACAGAGTGTCCAGAGGATGTAGCTGGTTGTATGGAAATTGAAGACCTTTGCAAAAGTCTTGAATCAACTGATAAAACCACCCGAGCCAGTGAACAACTGGGACAACTGATGAACCATCCTTATTTCTGGAATGAAGAGATGTGAGTAAATTTCTCTCCATTTTCCCAATCTTACTTGCCCTGGTGTCTCCAAAGTAGCGATAGAACAAGTGTTGCTGGGGAAAAAAATTTGGAAAAATCTTGCAGTTCATTTCATTTTTGGAAATTTTAGTTTTGCATTCAAAATTGAACCTCAGTTTATTACATGGATCAATTCTAAATTTCCTGGGCTGTCACTTATTTTACAATTTCACAGTTTACTAATTTTTGGCTGAAATATCACTAGTTTGTCAGTAGAGCCATAACCATATCGCATGACAAAAGAAAGCCAGATGGAGTGGAAGAGAAGCAGCTTTCTCATTGTCTCTCTGCATGTTGTTGAAACATTTCTGTTCTCTTCCCAGGGGAGATATTTATAACAATATGCCTTTTGCCAAAAGATTTTCCCAGCATGACAAAAGCCTTGCTTTTACAACTGTCTTCCATGGTAAGTAAATGGAAGTGCTTCAATGGCATGCAGAGAGGCAAGGAGAAAGGTACTTCTCTCACACTGCCTTTTGGCTTTCTTTTGTCGTGTGATAAGGCCCCTAGAGAAGTGGTGGGTTTTCTTTCTGTAGATATCTTTAGAAAGAGGCTGGACAGCTACCTGCTCTGGGATACTTTAGCTGGAGTTCCTGCATTTAGCAGGGGTTTGCACCCGAAATCCTATGAGGCCCCTTCCAACTCTATTAATCTAGTTCCCCTCTAGTCCATGATAAAGTAAAAGCAAGAGAAAAAAGCAATATATATGTTTTTGATTAAAGAAAAACATTGATAGTACAGCCATCAGTATGTTGCTGCAGATAATGCAGCACATAAGCGTAGTGTTGGCAACCTTGATAATCAAAGTTGACATCTGTCAACTGCCAAAAGCTGGGAACTGAATGTGTAATTTAGGTCCGAAACACATTGCAGAAATAATCAAGTTTAACTGTCCTGGCTCAATGCTAGGGAATTCTGGGAACTGTGGCTTTTTGAGACATTTAGCCTTCTCTGTTAGAGAGCTCTGATGCCACAATAAACAGTTCACAGGATTCCCTAAGACTGAGCCAGGGCAGTTACAGTGATCTCAACTGGATTATTTTTGCAGTGTGTTTTGGACCATCGATAAAATTCATAGAGAAGAAATTAGAGGGCCATTTTCTGTTCCTGTACTATCTTTTAGGGCGGTGAAAACCACCTTTATACAGGTATTCCTCAGTTAATGAAGTAGATGTGTACCTGGGTGTTACTTCTGTAACAGAAAATTTTCTACCAGAGGAAGAAAGAACATAGAAAGGACAGGGTTAGGTTCCTACAGCACAAAAAAGAAAAGCAATTCAATCTGGTTCAGAAACCTTTTTATTCAAAACTAACAATATGTGCCAGTGAAATGAAACAACCAGGTAACAAACCTTCTAGTGACCACTTTCATGCTTCTTCTAAAATGTTTCTGGGGTGAAATTTTCACCAGTCTCCATTTTTTAAATGGTTTATAATTTTTTGGTCATTAAACTGATAGATTTATGCTTTTTAAAACATGGTAGTGGCAGCTAGTGAGGCAGTCTTATCTATTTTCTCCTGTTATGTTTTGCTGTTCACACATGTTCAGTTAGGGATTTTGGAGGCAGTTGTTGTTTACCTTGCCTCTTTGTAGCAAAGACACACAGCGGCAGTAGGACTGGATAGACTAGAATCCCACACTTTCCCAGCTCAAGCTTTATTGCATTGCTTCCTACAAGACCCAACCCTCCTTCACCATCTTCCGAATGCTGATGCTGCTGAAAAAAAACCTACCAGTTAGACTGAGGACAAGGAACAAAAGAGGATGGGCAGGCATAAAGACTATGTAAAAAGGAGCTTATTTGTTAACTGAGGTATACCTGTATTGGTTGAAAGCCCTTTGAGAATTCAGTAGCAATATTTTGAAGTATATAAATGCCATGCTTTCATAAATTTTAAATTTTATTATGCAATATTTTTAAAATCGTTTAATGGTTTTTAAACTTTGTAATTTTAATGCTTTGCATTGTTTAACCTGGACTGTTTTAAAAAAATTTAGCCGCCTTGAGTCTTGAGGAAGGCGGGATATAAATAAATAAAACAGTTACAATCATCATCATCATCATCCATGAAATCCACATCTTCAAAACTAGTCAGGTAAACATACCAACATTGCTGTAATGAGGGTGTGTCCCAGCATACTTTAGGAAGAAGAATTCCACAAAAGATGTCCTTATTCTTTGAGGACGAGTTCTTCTAGGAGCTGAGATCCAAAAACATTTTGAGGGCTCATGTTTCCCAGTCACTTGGTAAGTCCAGTGTATTTTCATCCACATTAACAAAGGAAGTTGCTTTAGAACAGGTGAGACTTCTTAGTTAGGTAACACTGCATTATGTACTCTGCAATGTAGTGGCTCTCGAGGGTCACATTCAAGGCTTTTCCTTTCCCATCGCCTGCTGCCCCAGTGGTCTAACTAGTGATGTCAAAGACTGAAACTAGGAGATCCAAGTGTCTCCAAAGCATGTGCCCTACCACTGACCTATGGCTTCTCCCCATCTCAGCCTTGCTATAGAAATACTTTGGCCTCATGGGCTATCGGGGATGTTCTTATCCTGACAGTGCTGTGAGCAGTTCTTACCGTTGCCTTCTCTTTGCCAGGAAATATGTGTTCTTAACAAAAGTTGGGAATGAGAGTGATATCAAGACATACAAAACTAAGCATGAGAACAGCAACAGTGAAATCCTGAAAGCTTTGAATCACAAAGAGCATCCTTTCAAGGGTTGGACTACTGAAAAGGCAAGATGTGCTGAGAAATTTTTCTTGCATCCTCCATTTTGAAACTTTAATTAAGCTAATTTGCACAATGAGATTTTCTTTCTTTCTTTCTTTCTTTCTGGCTAAGGATGTCTTTCTAGCTAAGGATGTCACTTAATTAGGTGGCATTATAGTAACTTATGCTCATTACAAGCATCAAATAATTGATTCACATATATTATTGTAGCCTAAATCTAATTGGTAGTCCCAGCTAAAGTAAATTCACAGAGCCGATTGCTGAATGGTAAGTCAGCACTTCTCTAAACCCTGTTATTTTTCTTTTGTTGCTGCTGTTTTTGGTATTACTAAAATTATATCATCCTATTCACTTCTGAACTAGGATTCAAGGTGTGTTACAAGTAAAGCAATATGTTGATTCAGTGGATCTTCTCTGTTTGGGACTAGCTATTTTATTTTAGGCCTATACATATAATTTAATCAGTTACTAAGAGTAATCTTTCCAAATATAGAATATATGTATGTGATTGGTTTGAGACTTTAAAAAAAGGTGGAATCTGCCAGTTTGCAGGACAGTATACTTGCGAAGAGGAGGTTTTTATGGATCTAGTGGTATGACAGTGGTATGAATCTTCTTTTAGGTTCATCTAGAAGTATTGGATTGCATGGGTGGTCCTTTTCAAAGCAAAAAGAAACCAGACAAAAACAAGCGAGTATTTGAAGACTGTGTGACAGATTTGTTGAAGTTAATCAGGGATATGAATGCACACTACAGTGAGAAGAGTGAAGAGTAAGTGACATTTGATTTCTCTGCACCTTCAGTTGTTCCAGACCTTTGGCATCAAATTTGCAGACTGCCTTTGTACACCATGTTCTGTCTACACAAGGTTTACATGTGTATGAATTGTATTGTATGTTTGTATGATTTCAAGTAGTCTGTAACCCCACTTCGATCCATTGGGAGAGGCGGGGAAACATAAATAAATTATTATTATTATTATTATTATTATTATTATTATTATTATTATTACTGTTGTAGCTAGCATGCAGATCCTGAACAAAGAATGAACTTCTATCTGCTGTCTTTTTGCTCCAACTTCTCATTGCTTTTAAAGCAACATCTGCTTCTAGAAGCTACTTATTAATTCTTTCCCTCCCAAATACTGCATCAGTGCATCAGGCCTTTATTTAGAGATTTTCTCCTTCTCTGGTGACATCTGTTTTTTTAAATTTGTTAAAGCTAGAGAAATAGATTAAGGTTTAAAGGCTTTCATTTTGTTGGACTTTGAAAGGTGAGGAGCAAAACCAGACAAGAGAATAGTTGGTGAGGGTGCAGTTCAGAGTACTATATGGGCTAATTGGCTAATTTAGTTGATGAAGTGGGATTGGGAGATAAAATTTAATCCTTCCCTTTTATGCCATTCCTTATTTCTCTCTGTGTCTCTGTATGTGTGTGTGCAAGAGAGATTGATCAGCAAATTACACAGGAAGAAAGGGTTAAATCCCTTCATGTCAGCTGCTTCAAATTAATAAAAACCAGGCATGACAGTGAGCCAAAGGACAGGGACATAGCTAGGATTTTAGGAAGGGGGGGTCCAGACTAAGTGCCACCATTATAATGGGGCTTGGGTGTGGCGGCGCAGCAGCACACACCATTCATTTTTCTAATGGAAGGGGGGAGGTCCGGACCCCAAGACCCCCCCCCCTTGGCTACATCCCTGTAAAGGATATTCTGAACAAATAGAGCCCGAACAGACAGGCCAAAATAAAGCTGCTTAGGGTCACTTTGGAGGTATGCTGTTTAAATGGCACACACATCTTAAGAGGCCAGAAGCGGAATCATTCTTTAAAATGTTAAGCCTGTAAATAGGACATATGTGTAGTGCATTATTAGATGTAAGGTTTTAGAGGAATTAAAAATAATGCTAGTTCTTAGTGCATATTAATAAATAACATTTTCAATTATGATATAAAAAGGCGAGGGACAAGAAGTAAATGAGACTGTGTCAAGGCTTCAGATAGAGCTTATGACTAAGAGAGATCTGAGGTGGTGGTAAGAAATGAAATTGTCAAGAGTGTTATACACTAGGATCATAAAGAAGGGACAATAAGTTTACCAAAGTCCAAAACACACTGTAGAAATAATCCAGTTTGAGACCAGTTTAACTAACCTGACTCAGTGTTAGGGGATCTTGGGAACTAGTTTTTTGTAGAGCTCTCTGACAGAGAAGGCTAAATGTCTCGCAAAAGTACAGTGCCCAGAATTCCCTAGAATTGAGCCAAGGCAGTTAAAGCAGTTCCAAACTGGATGATTTCTGCAGTGTGTTTTGGACTTTGGTAAACTTCTGTTTGGGGCCTAAATCAGCTTGGAATAAGCTCCTGTGCTTTTAAGGTAGCAGCATATCTTTTCCATTCTGTATCACCATAAAGAAAGAAACTGCAAATCCAATAGACCACAAAGTCTATTGCTGATTCTTCTTGCAGACAGCTACGAAGCTTCCTGAGGTTCAACATTAGAAAAAATGGATTGCAAATCCAAAGAACAGATTTTTGGAAACTGGCATGCATGTTTTGGTGGCTTTCCTGGCTACAGCTTGCAAACTTTTATTATGCAAACCTAGTTTGTGATCACCTGCATGGTTTTTAATAAACAATATTTCTTTCCTCTCCATTTCAGGGTGAAGACCATAGTTGGGAATCCTGCAGACTATTTTTTGAATCTTTTTCCAGATTTAACTGTTTATGTCTACCGGAATTTGAAAAATATAAAATATGATAAACATTTTCCTAATGCCCAGCATCCTTCTCACATATAACAAGAATCAGTGGATATGGATTCTTTCTGGACAGTTTTGGTTCTCTTCAGCTTATTTCCATTTCTGTAGAATAGTTAAGGAAGATCGAAAGACTCATTATATTTTCCAGTCCTCATAAAATTTGTTGCTCAGCATGAGAGACGTCACCATAGGTAGAACATTTCAAAAGTCCTTATTGAGTGTGTTGGTCTCTTTTTGCTAACTGCCAGAAATACAAAATTTGTTTCTAGAATTCCAAAACCAAAATTAAAAACAAAACAAAGATGGTCTGTTTTTATGTATTCATAGAAAAACAATGGAAAGGAATTTATCAGACAAGGGAAATTGGAAGTATAATCCAATGGCAATCTGAACGCAATCATGAGGTTTAACGTTATTGTGTGATAGACTACCACATGCAAATTCGGGCAATGGGAAATCAGTTTGAGCACAACCATGGGATTTCACGTTATTGCGTCATAGACTACTACAGTACATGCAAATTCGGACAATGGCATGCTATTTTCAGGCAATGGGAAGCCAGTTCAAACTCAATTTGCATTCATGTAAATTTGCTGAACTAGTGAATTCACGGGAATGCGTTCTGGCCCCACTTTCTTTTCATTTGAAATTAGGAGAAATTCCTCATGTGTAGTAAAGTCCATAGAAGAAATAAGAGATGCAAGTTTAAAATGCAAATCCAATGTATTTTTGACTTCCAAAACACAGTACACATACACACACATATGCAAAACACTTAAAATTTTAGAGTTGTAAGGGACCACAAGGGTAATCTAATCCAACCCTCTGCCATGCAGGAATACACTAAAGCACCTCTGAAAGATGCCCATCCAAGACACTCCATTCCAGTATCAGACAATAAAACAGTTCTTTCTAATGTTTAGGTATAATTTCTCTTTCATTTGAATCTGTTGTATTGTAGTCTCTACAGCAACAGCATACAAGCTGGCTCCATCTTCTACATGACATCCCTTCAGATACTAAAATATGGTTATCGTGTCATCTTTCAGGCTTATCTTCTACAAGCCAAGCACCTCCAGCTCTCTGTCATTCCTCATAAGGCTTATTCTAGAATTTTTATCATATTTGTTAGCCTGAATTACCTAATCAATGTGGATTTTGAAGAATAAACCAGTTGAAGATTTTCTGAAAAACCTGAAACGATTTATACATTGTTTTGAGCAATAAGAAATCTACCAATGTCACATTGTAATTCTGATTATAGGTAACTTCAATAAATTTATTTAATTTTGTTATTAGAGAATACTATATCCTGCTTTTGGATTTTTTTCTGTCAGTGTGGATAGGGGGGTTACAGCTCTTTTGAGTCTTAAGGGCTGTATAAACCAGACATTAAGGCTGGCTTGGGGATGGAATCAGGCATGATGCCACATGCCACATCACACAGTGCATGACATCATGGCGCTTCTTTTGTGCTGAGTCTAGATGATGCAGTGCCAAAGGAATACCGAAAAGCCACAGCACTAGTGGCTATGACATCCTGTCCAGGGTGCAAAATGAAGCTCCTTTTTGCACCATGGAAGGGCGAGATTGGGGCTGCTGCATGTGGTTGCTGCAGCCCCAATCCGGCGCAGAGAGAGGCAGCTGCAGGCCACCCCTTAGGAGCAGTCTGTACAGCCCTTTAATGTTAATGTTTAATGTATTAGTTTGTTTGTGCATATTGTTTTGATTTAGTGTATTAATTTAGCACATTATGCTGTTTCAGTTTAGTCTCATATTGCATGCATCTGTATGTTTGCATACCTTTTTTCTCTCCCCCCCCCCCAATTCTGAATGTTTTTCCCTGTTATTGTTGAATTAGACTGTCCATATAAATATTTTTTGTGTTAGTTTTGACCCAGCTCTTCAATCTGTCAAGTTCATTTTGAATTCTATCTCTGTTCTTGGGGGTATTTGCTATCCCTCCTAATTTGGCGTCATCTTCAAATTTGATAAGCATGCCTGAAGCATCTAAGGCCTGAAACAGGTGGTCCATTTGGAGCCGTGTGCAGGCACTCAGGTGCCATTTGCACTGGGGGCACGGCAACCACACGTGCCTTGGCCACTGTCACGGTCCTGAACTGAGCCTCCTGTAGGAGTGGTTCCTATACTCTCCTTCTTGGTTTGGTTCTTTTGGGATGATGTGGGCTCAGTGCAGCTTCCAGCCATGTTTGGGGCGTCCATCATCTGAACGCTACACCTCAAATGTGGCCAGAAGCTGTGTCATTTGGCCCATGTTTGTGTTTCAGGCCTCAGTCATTCACAAGGGTGTTAAATAACACCAGCGCCAGGACAGAGGCACCCCACTCATCACTTCTTTCCAAGATGAAGAGCAACCATTGAATGTACATCTTTTCTCTCAACAACGAAACATATAAAACCTTCATTGTTGTTTAGATAAACAACCCATGAACAAACCCTCCCCCTCCCTTCCTGACAGCTTGGCATTTTCTGCAGTCACCTACTGTTTGGATTTCTTTGGTTATTGTATGCTGCAAAGTTTCCTGAAACTCAAGCTTAATTCATCTTCTCTCTCCCCCCACACTTGAAATCTTGAAGAATTGAGGCCAGCTTTTAATATAAATAGCCCTCTCTTCTCCTGAGCAGTGGCTGAGAGGAGAAAGAGTTAATAACTGAAGGAGATACTGCTGGGAGAGCTCCATCTACCTCTGCCCCCTCCATGACAGTGCCAAAGGACTATTTCCATATTTCCTCCATAGCTTTAGTTAACTATTTAAATGCTCATTGCATTTGGGAGTAGGGTAAAGAAAATGGAAATTGAAAACCAGTTTCAATCTAAAAAAAAAAAGTATTAGTGCAGTGCAGTGAGACAGACTGTCCCAAGGCATGGAGAAATATATTTGGGTGTCATCAGCATACAGAGGCACGCAGCTCCATGCCTCCAGATTAACTCTCCCAGCAGTTTCATGTAGATGTATGTTGAATAGCATTGGGGATAGGATGGCACCTTGTGGTATTCTGTATAACATCTCCTTTTTTTGAACAGCTATCCCTGTGCACAGCCATCTGGAATCTACCTGAGAGAGAGGATCAGAACCAATTGAAGTGCAGTGCCTCTGATTCCCAAACCTCTCAGACATTCCAGAAGGATACCATGGTCTATGGTATCGAACATGGATGAGAAGTCCACAAGGACATACTCCCCTGTCAATGTTCAAGCAAATATCATCCACTAAGGTAGCGGTTCTCAGTCTGTGGGTCGCAACCTCTTTGGGGGTTGAGTGACCCTTTCACAGGGGTCATCTAAGACTATCAGAAACACATAATTATGAAGGAGCAACAAAAATAATTTTATGGTTGGGGGTCACCGCAACACAAGGAACTGTATGAAAGGGTTGCGGCATTAGGAAGGTTGAGAACCACTGCACTAAGGCAACCATAGCGATTAAAATTCTGTATCCTGCTCTGAAGCTGGTTTGAAATGATCTAGATAACTTGCATTATTCAAGAATGAAATGGTAGACCCAGTTTGCAATCAAGGTGACAAGATACCTTAAGAGCTGCAAGAGGAGAGAGTTCAGCAAGGATGTCCTGACTGAAGAGGATGCATGGCATCCACGTCTTCTGAGGTAGGTTTTGGGTTAAGAGGACAGAAAAAAGCTGTGAACAAGGAGGTGTAAAGGGTTCTTCTCTATCTGTGAAATCAGCATTTCTGATTTAAACTGGGAAATTGCCAGCCTAGGGCTGAGGAAACTGCAAGGCTCAGCCATCCCTGCTGAAGAAACTACAAGAATTAGCCAAATCTAACATGTAAGAAGTACTTTAAGGTTACTGGGGAGGGGATGGTCCTTCAAAGGTAAGAGAAGGAAGATAATGGCATACGTTAATACTTTACACTTGTTGAGATATATGAACAGCTTGTATTTATTGTTTCTTTACTATGGTCTTTACCTTTTTTCAGTGTATTACTTGTCAATGCTTTTAAGTAAATTTGCACGACAGTCAAAACAATAAAGAGTGTAAGTTTTCTGTGGATTTTTTGGACTATGTAGCCGTGTTCTGGAAAAGTTTGTTCGTGATGTTTTGCCTGCATCTGTGGCTGTCATCTTCAGAGAATGCTGGCATGAAAGAGAGTTTGATACACACACACACACAAAGTGTGACTCTGGTTAGGGAGGAGTGATTCCCATGTTAATCTGTGTATTGTTCTGTTGTTGATGGCAAGGCCTCAGGGTGGGAGGATATGCAAAGAGGACTTGTGTCTGTTTAATTAGTGAGCCATTGTCTGCTGGAGAAAACCCTGATCCTGGGTGGTTTTCATTTGCATTTTGCAGGGTCTTGATTTTGGGGGTTTTCAGGACTGGTGGGGGGGGGGGATGCAGACAAGGGCTGGGGTGAACTGCAGCTCAGTGGGAAGAAACAGAGATGCCAAGACCAAGCCAAGCATCTCCTTTCCCCACCCACCTCACTCCACCCCTTTGAGCTGGCTTAGTGGGCAGAGAAAGATCTTCTAGCCTCAGACTTGAGCATAAGCAGCAACAGTGGTGTGGTTGCTCCCCGGCTTGTGTAGGAGAAGGCCAGCACTCCTTCCAGGGGGCTCAGTGGGGGCTGCTGGCGCTGATAAAAGGGGAGGTGGGGTGAGGTGTGGCAGCCCAGCAGACTCAGAGGAAGGAGACACACAGGGGGGCTGACCAGAAGCAAGCAAATGAGCCAGCTAGCTTCTCCTTTCTCCAGTGCAGGTAGCCCCTACTGAGCCTCCTAGAAGGGGTGCTGGTCTTCTCCCACATAAGCCAAAGGAGTAGTTCTGAGACCAGAGGACTTTGTTGCCAAGCAGCAGCCAGCCCAAAGCCCTGAGCTCAGGCCAGGCCAGGCCAGGAGGAGCAGTAAAGAAACTTAGGGCCCTAAGGGATGGCCTGAATGGCCCCTTTTACAGCCAGATTGGGGCCACAGTGACTGCACACTGTGGCCCCAATCTGGACTTTGCAGAGTGCAAAAAGGAGCCACAGAAAGTGGCTTCTTTTTGCACCTTTCAAAGGGCGCGACTAGGTGACCTTGGGAAAATCACACCGTCTCAGCCTCAGAGGAAGACAATGGCAAACTCCCTCTGAACAAATCTTGCCAAGAAAATCCCATGATAGTTTTGCCTTGGGGCTGTCATAAATTGAGAGCAACTTGAAGGGTACTGACTTGGATATAAAACAATCCAGATTTGCGCTGCTGCTATTCTACACTGATTCTACACTGCTGCTACTATTCAGGCCTTTAGATCTAGTCCTGCCTTCTGGGCCAGCAGAGAACATGTTATTGCTCTTTTCCATGTGACAACATTCAGATGTTTGAAGACTGCTATCGTGTTTTTGAGAATCAGTGTGGTGTAGTAGTTTAAGTGCTGGACTACAACTTTGGATACTGTATGGTGTGGTACACAAGGCTTGGGAGTGTGACACTGTGAGTTTAAGATACTGGGTGACACCAATCCTATTGATGCCACTGAGCTGGAGTAACCATTAATCTGTAGAGCCCAGTATGGGTTCTTCAATTTATCTTCCAGGAAATGGGGTTCACAGATTCTTTTTGCCAGGTCTACCAATGTTTTATTGTGCTTCTTTTTTGTCCTGGGTGATGGTTGGAGTACTTGTGCAGGTATCTGTCTCTGTGTGTAGCTTTTCTGTATATTGTGTGGCCCAAAAGTTGATTCAATTATTCCAGATCAGACATCAGATCATATGGAATCTAAACACCACACTCAGACACTGCCCCCAACCCAGTCTGTTTTGCCCCTAAGTTTCATATAGTCCAGTGGCATAACAAACTACAGTTCCCAGAATTCCATACCATGGAACTATGGTAATTAAAGTGGTGTCAAGCTGGATTATTTCTACAGTGTGGATATAGCCTGAGTCCTCCTTCAGAGATGAAATGTGGACTATTATTTCAGTGCTGCATTGCTCCTGTTTAGAACTAAGTGATCTGATATCGCTCATTTCAAAAATCTGACAGCTGGAAGTCTAGAATAAGACTTTGAAGATGGATTCTTGGGAAGTTTATTGCTGCATTGTAGCATTTCAAAATGGTGTTTTGAATAAATTCTAGTCTGGATGGAATGAGTGTATACACTCTTATTTCTACTTAACTTTGATAAAGTGACTTAATACATCCTGATGTTTCTTGCAGCTATTTCACATACTGCATGATAGCTTGTCAGTTACATTCTCTTTACTACATAGATGTTGCTACAGCTGCTGTTCCAGACTGTGCTAAAACTGAAAGTGCAACCAACTCAAAACACCATCTCAAAAAATATATTAAAAAATCAAAACCCCTCCTTCTTTCCTGAAGACTCATTTCCACTTCCCTGCCTCGAACACTGGTTTTGTTTCTCTCCAGTGTTTTCAGTTTGATAGCAACCTGTGTTGTCTCAGTTCTGTTTGCATCATTATTATTCTCTCCTCTTTGCCTAGGTGTTGTGCCATCGGGAGTACTTGTGTCAAATATTAAAGAGAAAAGGAAGAAGAGAAACATCTGTTTGACAGTAAGTGAAATTTAGTGATTGGATTATGGTACAGGGGAGAGAAAGTGATCTGCTTGTCTCTTCTGATGGAGCCTCAGTTACTCTTTTTGTCTGAAACTAGGTAAGCAGGGCTCCACTTTATGGAGTTCATTCTCTGTGTGAGATCAGGTTCAAGAACATACTGCAGAAATAATTCATTCTGAGACCTCTTTAACTGCCCTGGCTGAATGGTAGGGAATTTTGAGGACTTTAGTTTTGTGAGACATTGAGCCTTCTCTGTCAGAGATTTCTGATAAACTACAGTTCCAAGGTTTCCCCTAGCACTGAGCCAGGGCAGAGAAAGTGGTCTTAAACTGGATTGTTTCTGCAGTGTGTTTTGGACCTCAGTTTTCCTTGTCCAGGAAAAGGGTCTAAGTGCTCCCCCCTCCATTATTCAACTCCAGAAACAGATTTCAGCCAATAAAAACAGATAAAACAACCAAAACAAGATTTAGTTTGAAGGGATGGAAATGTGCAGTTGACACCCTTTAGATGGTTCTGTTTTGTTCCAAGGCAAATGCAAGCTTTCCTCAGAAGCCAAGAGAATCAAAGGGCCTTATCACACGTGGGGGGTTTGCAGCTCAGATCCGCAGTCACTCCTGTTCTAGCAATGCGAAACATGATGTTTTTTCATACCAGATCTGGATCATATCACTCCTGTCTAGCAATGCAAATTCACGTTAAAACGTATTGTTTTGCCACACCTGGTTGCCTTTCTGTTGCCTTTCTGAATCGAGGGGGAAGCAGAGTGAGTTCGATTCCAGACAAGTCATGTGATGCGGATTCAAGCAAAGCGTGGTGAGTGCACATTGTATTACCACATCGGAACACACTTTGAGGGTTCAACTATTCGAAACGGCACCCTTGCGGTTGCTCAATGGGGCTCTGGACCCTGTCCTCCTTCCCTGCCCTCTCCTTAGTTGTCATCCTTCATCGGCGTGAAGGAGCAATCAGGGGTTGATGGGATGGGTCGCAGGAGGCCACTGGGGCCAGGATCGGGATGAAGGAGCAGGCAGGGGATGATGGGATAGGTCGCACGAGGTCACTGGGGCCAGGATTGGGATGAAGGAGCAGGCAAGGGATGGTAGGATAAGTCACAGGGGGTCACTGGGACCAGGATCGGGATGAAGGAGCAGTCAGAGGATGATGGGATAGGTTGCAGGGGGTCATTGGGGCCAGGATCGGGATGAAGGAGCAGACAGGATGATGGGATAGGTCGCACGGGGTCACTGGGGCCAGGATCAGGCTGAAGCAGCAGTCAGGGGATGATGAGATAGGTTGCAGGGGGTCACTGGGGCCAGGATCGGGATGAAGCAGCAGTCAGGGGATGATGGGATAGGTCACAGGGGGTCACTGGGGCCAGGACTGGGATGAAGCAGCAATCAGGGGATGATGGGATAGGTTACAGGAGGTCACTGGGGCCAGGATTGGGATGAAGGAGCAGTCAGGGGATGATGGCATAGGTCGCAGGGTGGCAGAGAGGACAAGATGGCATGAAGGAGGAGGAGGGGGATGAAAGAGCATGACGCAGGGGGCCAAGGGGGACGACATCAGAGTGATCTTCCACACCAGACCAATTTGAAATGAAATCGAAGTGAGCTTAGAAGCAGATTTTGGTGAATTCGCTTGTTTCCGAATTCACCAAAATGAGGAGTGAGTGCAAATTGAATGCAGAAGTGCCTCGTAAGAACCCCCCATAGAAAGCAGTCGCGTGAGATAACTCATCACGTTTTAGCGTGAATTTGCATCGTTGGACCCACATTCACGTTGGAACTAAGCTGCAAAAAGCTCCAAACATCTCCGTGTGATAAACACCAGAGCTGGTCTTCAGCTGAGGCTTCCTGTCAACAGACACTGTCGACTCTGGTATCACTTGAATGTGCTCTGGGTTTTATTTCAGATTTCAAAAGAGATGTCTAAGGTGCTGAACCATAGCGTCTTTCTCTTTCAGAATAAAACCTGCTGCCTTATTGATACTGGAACTATGTGCCTCCTCTAACTGCTTTCTGAGGTGGGGTCTCTGAGCTTTAGAAACTTAAGACCATATCCACAGTGCAGAAATAATCCAGTTTGACAGCCCTTTAACTGCCATCACTCTGTGCTATGCAATTCTGGACACTGTTGTTTATTCTGGCACCAGAGCTCTCTGACAGAGAAGGCTAAATGTCTCACAAAACTACAGAGCCCAGAATTGCACAGTGCGAGGTTTTGGGCAGTTAAAGTGGTGTCAAACTGGGTTATGTCTGCAGTGTGGATGCAGCCTAAGTAGAAGGAGGGGTAGATCAAATAGAAAAGTAGCCAGATCCTCTTTTAGGTCTTTTTCCCCTTACAACATTGTCCAGGGTGGGGGAGGAGGGAAGTTAAATAAAGGAAGGAAGTTAAATGTTTGACAGATCCACCACTGAACCAGATGAGAGTTCACTGAATCAGATTGAATCACCCAGCAGCCAGATGGCCAGAGGTAGAAGGGATCCACCTGCATGAATACCCTTCTATAACCTTGAACTGAGGACAACAGCTACATCTTGACCAAATGCAGGGCTATGACGAACTTCAATTTCCTCCCCTTCTGTATCATTTTTAACACCTTTGCCTGATGAAGAAGCCAGTGGGGCTTTGAAAGCCTGCAACATATATAATGTGTAGTTTAGTTGTTCCGATAAAGGTATCACCGCCTTGTGGATTTGGGATGATACTGTACTTTGCTGTACACCAACACAGCTATGGCTGGATATGTAAAACATATTTGCACTTCCTTCTCTGCTACATTGTTGTGTAGCCGGAGGAACCAGTTTCATCTTTTCAGTGTTCAGTTGTTTGGGTGATTCACATCCTTTCTCCTTTGTTTATCCCTCTCTTTCTCAATGATTTTTCATTACACTTTCATCCTGCCATGAATTCTTTTTTTAAAAAATTACCACCATATTTTGCTGTCTTAAATTGTTTCTTTCTTAGCCTTTTCTCTCTATGTGATGTTGTTATGTGTCATGTTTAGGCAGTGAATCCCATTTCCTTTCCTCTGATTATTTATATGAATTAGGTTCTTCTAGGCTGTGTATGTGAAACTGTGTGTGTTCGTTGTCTTTAGGTAGTGAATCCAAACCCCGCCGCCGCCGTCACCATTCCCTAGTTAAGGGAGGGAATCGTTTAGTTCTTGTATGTTATGTGAGAGCATTTCATTGATTTTTACAATAATTATTATAATTATCGCCATATTTGTTAGTCTGTGAGTCTTATTTTGCTTTCTCTTGTTTAGAACATAATTATGAATTCTCTTTGCACCAGGTACACTCTAATTTCTAATGTAATGAAGTCAGTAAAATGTCTCCTAATATGAATCACAAGTTGCCAGTAGTTTACTACCCATTCTTCCCCCAAAACATTTTTCTTTCTCTTCTCTTCTCTCTCTCCATTTCCCTAAATAAGTAGCTTTTACAGAGTATGGTTTAAAACATATGTGGCTTTAGATATACTAATTTATTTACAGAAAACTGAGCAAGTCCCTCCCTCCTCTAATTTTGATCTGAGTGAAACGACTCCAAAATTACCTCTGTTGTTTTGAGCCAGTCAACTGAAAAGAGGGACAGAACTGAATGGGGTCTGTTTTCTTTGTGAAAACACAAAGAACATTTATAAAGTACAGTACTCCCTCCACATTTGCTGAGGGTAAGGGTGAAGGACCCCCATGAATGTGGGAAAGCTGCAAATAACAAAAAAACACCTTTTACCTAAGAGGACACTTCTCTAGGAATCTCCAAGTCCTGCAGTACAACTCTGTGGTCAACAAATGCCAGATGTTGACCATAGAATCATACTAGAGGATCTATAGATGCCTAGAGAAGTGTCTTCTCTTGGAACTTCTAGTTTCTCCAGCACAACTGACAGAGTTGTGCTGGAGGACTTAAAGACTCCTAAAGAGAAGATATTACTCAAAACTGTAAATAATCAAAGCCACAAAAGTCAAATCCGCAAATTTGTATTTAGATTAATCAAATGAGTTATTCTTTTTCTTTTCCAAACAGGTGAATGCACTCACTCAAATGCCTACGCACACACAAGCACACACATATACTGTATTTGAAGAATGCAATCTATGTTATGTTCTTGTGATGAAGATGTTTTTCCCTACTGAAGCACCTTCATTGTTCAACTCTTTATCACTAAAAATATCTGAATTCACTGTGTGTTACAGCATGATCTGGCCCCTGGGAACCTGACCCCATCTGTGAAAAGCTCTTCTATGAATCCAGACTTCTGAAGTCATTAGAGTATTCAAGTATTTGTGTTTGTTCTTGCGATATATTTGGAAGTTATGGGGAGCCACTACAACCATCATCACCATCAGGAGCCCTCCGAGTCCTCTCCGGAAAAATTGATGGCACTAAAACTAAACACTGCTGTACGAAATGGATCACTTGAGACCATCCATCAGTTATTGGGAGAAGGTGCAGATATTAATTCTAAGGTGAATCGTGGCTGGACAGCCCTCCATAGTGCTGTGCAGGGAAATAAGGAAGAGATTGTCCGCCTTCTACTTGCTAAAGGGGCCAATCCACATGCTAAGAGGGATAATGGTGCTACTCCTTTTATTATAGCAGGGATAATAGGTAATGTAAAACTTTTGGAGCTTTTTCTTGAGCAAGGTTCAAAAATAGACGAATATGATAATAATGGCTACACAGCATTCCTGGAGGCTGCATGGCATGGGAAAGAGGAAGCCTTGAGATACTTGTATACGAAGGGTGCAAATGTCAATTTCTGTAGGGTTGTCCATGAGGCAAAAAAGGTACTTGGTAAAGGTGGAGAAACAGCCCTAATGTTTGCTGCCCGACATGGCCATATCAACATTGTCAGAATCCTTGCTGATGAAATGGGTGCCCATGTAAATATCTGTGACAATAGGCACAGGAATGCACTAGTGCATGCTTTCCTAGAGTACAAGAAGTGGGGCAGAAACAAAGAAGAAATAGCCCTTTTCCTTTTAAAATGTGGGGTTGATGTAACAAGAAAGGATGAGTATGACAAAACTACCCTAATCCTTGCAGTTGAAAAACAGAGCCAAGACCTGGTGCAGGCTATATTGGAAAAAGGTGAAGTTGACGTAAATGCCTTTGACAAACAGCATAAAACAGCACTGAGGGTAGCTGTTGAGAAGAACAATTGTGAAATAGCCCAAATGCTTTGTGAGAATGGTGCAAGGGCAGAAATTGGAAACCTCATTGAGATTGCCAGTACAAATTACAATGCCAAAATGGCAGATCTGCTTCAACAGTATGGTGCCATGGCTAGTTCACATCAACCTAAGAAACAGTGCGCAACCACCAGCAGACGTTGGGGAGACAAGCTCCAAGACCTCTATAGAAAAAGTTGTCTTATGATTGGAAAACTCAAGTTTTCCATGGATCTTCATTTTAGAATCCAGGAAAACTCACAGGGAGGTGTCTACCTGGGGTTCTATGATGGAAAAGAAGTTGCTGTAAAGATATTCTGTACGGATGCAGAAAATGCAGGGCGAGAGAAAGCCTGCTTTGAAAAATGCCACACCAGCCAACATCTGGCAAAGTTTTGTGGATGGGAAGAACGAAAAGCCTGTCTCTATTTGTGCCTCTCCTTGTGTGAGCAGAACCTTGAGGAGTACTTCAGCACAGCAGACAATGGAGCCATAAAGAACAACGTTATTCTTGAAGCACTGTTTCTGGCCGTGAAGGAATTGCATGGATTTGGATTTGGCCATCAGGATCTGCATCCAAGTAACATTTTGATAGGTATCAATCTTGTTATATTTTATAATCAATCCAACTGAAACCCTGGTTCTCTGCACTTATCAGTTCCACTGAACTGAACAGATCACTACTATACCCTAAGTCTGGAGCTTAAGGATGAGATTTCAGAATTCTCACATTACCTGAAACCCTATCCAAATTCTAATTTACCTCTAAAATAAGAAAATGACATAAAACACATTCTCCAGGTTGTAATAATAAATAAATAAATAAATAAATAAATAAATAAATAATTTTTTTTTATATCCCACCTCTCTACAAAAAGCAATTGGGGCAGCTTACAAAGTTAAAATATACAGTCCAAACCCTCAAACCCCCCTCCCCCCTTAAAAGACAATTAAACAGTGTGGAATTAAAAACATAAAACATACTTAAAAAACAATACAATAACTGTGGTGAAGTCGGAGGTCAGCAGTTAGATTTTCCTTCCGATGGCCGGAGAACTATTCAGGAAAGGCCTGCCAGAAGAGATCCATCTTTATAGCTTTTTAAAAGCTGTTTAGAGTGGTAATATGATGGATCTTGTCCAGCAGGCCATTCCACAATCTAGGAGCAACAGCTGAGAAGGTCCTCTGGGAGGTCATTGACAGCCTTGCTTTACAAGGCTGTAACAAATTTTTCCCTGAGGATCTAAGTGTGCGGGGAGGATGATATAACCAATTTCCCCCCCGAGGATCCACTTGGGAGAGGTGGGAAAATATAAATAAACCATTATTATTATTATTATTATTATTATATGGAAGGAGGCGGTCCCGAAGATAGGTTGGACCCAAGCCATTTAGGGCTTTAAAGGTGATAACCAACTCCTTGTACTGGGCCTGGAAACTGATGGGCAGCCAGTGAAGTGATCTTAAGATCGGTGTTATATGGTCTCTTCTGGATGTACCAGAGACCAGTCTGGCTGCCATGTTCTGAACTAATTGAAGTGTCCGGACCAAGCACGAGGGTAGCCCCATGTAGAGCGCATTACAGAAATCAAGGCGTGAGGTTATCAGCGCATGTACTACGGTCTCAAGGTCCCTGACTTTCAGGAAAGGGCGCAGCTGGTGTATCAGCCGAAGCTGATAAAAGGCACTCCTGTTAGAAAGCTAGTTTATCCCTAGTTTCTAAGTCAGGGACAATTGATCTTCCCTGCCCTGCCCCTGGTTTTACCTGATAAAATAAAACACTCAGAAGTAAGAATCAAGCAACCATACATATTGTGTGGTGCCATCCTGGGTGTGTATGGAATTTAGGTATTAGTGGAACTACATACCAGGTATGAGCAAGCATTAGAGATCAGAATTTTTTTTAAAAGGTGGGGCATTTGCCTTTGTGAGATGATTAAATTGTTCTTTGTTTTGAAGCTTATTCTTGTACATAGAAGACAGGGCCGTTTCATGTTGTTTCTTAAACTTTTTATTTTGATAGATTTTGCTGGAAAAGTTTTCCTGGCAGATTTTGATAAAAGTAGAAAATTAATTGATGAAGACGAGAAGGACTGTATAATCCAAAGAGATCTGAAGGTATGGATTTTTTTAAAAAAAAATAACATTACATACATAATGTCTTCTGCAGACATTTCTATTGATGGTTTAACATCCTTGTTTGTTGATTCTTGCATAACAATTCTCTAATGATAACTGCTTAAGTAATAGAAATTGAAAGTAGGGAAAACCTCTTCTTAACTAAAAGAAGTACAAAGAGGAATCCTCCCATGATCTGCACATTATTAGATCAATTCATAAATCACATGAAGTCATGGTGAATAATAAAATAACCAAGGTTGCAGATGTGGTGAAATCACAAGTAGGTATTGAAATACTCAGAAAGGCTCTCTTAGGTTTGGATGACAGCACAACAAAATTGTGAATGAGATTCCCCATAGATAAGCGTATAAGGTATTGTGCATTGAGACAAAATAATTAAACCACAACTATGCTTTAGTGGAGTTTCAGTTTGTTGTTGAGTACACAGGAAAGAGATCTTGGGGTTGTAGCTCAAGGAAAATGGAAGTAACTGTGAAGCAAGTGAAAAAAAGACTCAGTGTCAGGACTGCCAGTATCATGTTTTATTTAAATAAATCTTTGAAGTAGCTGTATTTGGATTATTATATTCTTTTAAAAAAACTAGACATACATAGGTAACTTATAGAAGTCCCTAAAGCAAGATATTTGATGGTGCATACTGTCTTAGAACGTTCTATTTAAGACTAGACAAGCATTTGAAGAATAGATCTGTTAATAGCTACTAGCCATAATAGCTAATAAAACCATCATATTCAGAGCCAGAATAATTATCGTACACTTTGTCTAAAGAGATCAAGAAATTGTACAGTATATGGTGTTAATCCATTTTCCCCATCATGAACAGATATGGGCCCATTACAAACAGGCTTAAAAGTGCGCGCTCTGCGTGTGCTAGGCTTAGAAAGGAGCGTCTTTTCTAGACGCCCCTAACCCTAGCATGTGCGGAGTGCGCACAAAATGGTGGCGGCCATTCCACACGGCCGCCACCATTACGACGTCACGACCACGCCGCCTCTATACGGGGCGGCGCGGACGTGACATCATCACGCTGCGCCAGGGCACATAGTGCACCCCTTCCCTGGCCGCAAAAGGAGCTCCGAAATGGAGCTCCTTTTGCCGTTTGTGTCGCTGGGCGCAGCCTTCAGATGGCTGCGCCCAGCGACGCAGAGGAGAAAGGGGCCAAGCAGCCCCTTTCTCCTCCTCCCCGCCACCACGGGGTGTCCTTGGGGCTTGAAGCCCCAAGGACACCCCTTTCCAGGCTGCGGGGAAGGGGCCTTTTGCCACTTCCCTGCGGCCTGGAAAGCGGTGGATCAGGGCCTCAGCGGCTGCCGCTCTGGCCGCTGAGGCCCCGATCCGGCTGGGAAAGGGGCGGGTGCAGGCCGTCGCTTTTCGGCGGTCTGTAACCCGCCATAAAGTAATTGAGGTCCAGATAAAGAGACTGGCAAAGATAGCTTTGTGATGGGCCCATCCATACTACACAATTATAGCACTACAATTCCACCTCATAGTGGAATCTCCTATGGAATCCTGGGATTTGTAGTTTAGGGAGGGGTATTTGGAATTCTCAGCCAGGGAGTTCCTCTTGAACCTCTGACCAAACTACAAACCCCAGGACTCTACAGCCATGGCAGTTAAAGTGGAATATAGCGCTATAATTGTGTAGTATGTACAGGTTATGGTAGTTTGAACCCATCTGCCTTGTCCAAGTACAGTAGCTTTTTAACACTACTCAAAGATGAATGTTCTTACTGTACTTTCTTTAATTGAAGTTGACATTTACATAGATATATTAAAATACAATAAAATGAATAACAAAGCCAAACTTTTCTAAGAAAGCATGTAATGACAACAAAATGATAGTCCAAAGGATGTTAAGGTTCATTACAACATGATTACTATTACATGTAAGTCAACTATGTCTTTACAAAAGAATAAATCAAAAGGATAAATAGAGGATGAACACCCCTGACACTCCTTTGTAGACAGAAAGGGAACATACTTCAAAGGAGTCTTGTTTTACTGTACTGCTTGCCAGTCTGCTTTAATGTGCTAACTTTTCAGACAGTGCCAAGAACTAAATTCCTGTGAATCAATACTATATTGAATATCAGATCATGGAAACAAATAGGGGATAGCCATAGTCTTCATGTCCCATTTGTGAACTTTCCAAAAGAATCTGTCCTGGACACTTGTATGTGTGATGCTGAAGGCCATGCCATGGAGAAAAATGTAATAACAAAATTCCCATCACATTAAAACCACAGACTCCAGCAAGACAACTTAATTTTTCATTACCTGGCAGCCTTCCTACTGAATACAGAGGCTGGAATTTCTCTACTACTGAGTCCTGTCCATCAGAGTATTTGTCTGTGTCTTCTACAGAGATAAAACAGGACTTATTTTTTATGAAAGTGATAGTTCATTTGACATCACCTTGGCATCTGCGTGGAAAACATGGGTGACGATTTTCCCTTGGTAGTATATTCTAGACTCTGTAATGCTGAGTCAGTGGGGTGGGGTGCCTTGAACATTGGATTAGGACTCTAGGGGCCAGAACAGACTAGCCAAAATAAAGCTGCTTCGTGTCACTTTGGAGGGTTATGCTGTTTAAATAATGCCTGTGTCCTAAGAGGCTAGAAGCCATGCCAAAGCCATGCACCAGTCCTAAGGACTGGACGACAGGTTTGGCACAGCTTCTGGACTCTTAAGATGCATGTGTCATTTAAAAAGCATACCTCCAAAGTGACCCAAATCAGCTTTATTTTGGCCTGTTTGTTCAGGCCCTAGGAGACCAGGGTTTGATGCCCTGCTCAACCACTGAGCCACTTTGTGCAAGTCACAATCTTTCAGCCTAAGAGAAAGGCACTGAAAAATTTATTCTGAATAAATCTTGCGAAGAAAACTTTGGTGGGTTACAAACTGCCACTTACGACGCGCTCCGTGCGTGCTAGGGTTAGGAAGTGGAGTGGTAGGGTTAGGAAGAGTTGCCCCTGCCTGACCAGCCCTGGCCCCAACACGCGCAGAGCGCGTCATAAATGGCAGTGCCCATCCACATGGGCGCCGCAATTTTGACATCTTGGACGCATAGCGTCCAGACGTGTCACGACAGAAGTGATGCTGCGAGGGCGCGCTTTGCCCCTCGCGGTGCCACTTCTGCGTTTTGAAAAGGAGTGCCATTTCGGCGCTCCTTTTTCGCTGCGCCGGGAAGCGTCGTGGTTTGGCCACTGGGGCTTCCCTCCGCAGCAAATGGTGGCGGTGGCAGACTGCCCGCTTGAGGGCGCTCTGTAACACACCTATATGATCACATCACCATGTATCAGTCAACTTGAAGGCATGTAGCAACAAAGAAAATTAGTCCTCTTTATATTGCCTATTGCATTTACCTCCTCATTCTTTATCTTTAATTTTAAACCAGTTTGAGTTTCATAATTTGAAAGCTAAGGGTTGACTTTATATTTTTGACATTTAAAGAGCCCTTCCCATGCGTTCCAGATGCATCATGATTTGAATGGAAGATCAAAGGAAGTGGCCCTAAATAGCCTAAAACCACCAGCTCCTGTCTGAACCTGTCTGATCTTGGAAGTTAAGCAGGGTCAGCCCTGGTTAGTACTTGGATGAGAAACTGCCAACTAGGTGCTCTAGGCTATATTTCAGAGAAAGGGGTTGGCAAAATCACTTCTGCGTATTTTGTGAACTTCATAGGGTCACTATAAGTTGACAGGGAACTTGAAGGCAAATACATGCATACAAGTTCGAGGGAAACAAATTGCTGATTCTGGAACTATCAATAAAGTGCTGTTGATTTGTCAATCAAGCCGACTGGTTGATTGTCCAGGATTCTGGTCTCGCACTCTGACAGTTAGCTGAGACTGACCCCTCCCAGCCAAACCAATGCATAAATTTCCCCCTGAGCCAAACTACTCCACCCCTAGCAAAAGCCCCCGCAACAGGACCCCTCCTTCCCTTCACTAGTTCCCATCCTCCATTCCTTTTCTCTGAGCTGCTCTTCTCACAGAAATGAAACTGCATTCCCAGCCTCTGTGAGCCAGATCCTCAAGGACACCAGATAGCCCACACCTGGTCCATCCTAGCACTACATATCACTATCTCTAAAGCCAAGCTAAAGCGCAACCCATCCCCCCAGCATCCACAGTTACAATACATCTGATAGAATACATTAGGATTCTAACAAAAGCACAACTTGCTGTGTTCATACTTGCAGATCATTGTTCTCCTGCTCTCCTGAGGACGTTATTAGACAAGGGAAATTGGAAGTATAACCCAATGGCAATCTGAAGGCAATCAGGGGTTTCACGTTATTGCGTGAAAGAATATCGCACGCAATTTTGGGCAATGGCAAGCTATTTTCGGGCAATGGGAAGTCAGTTCGAACGCAGTTCGAATTCATGTAAATTTGCTGAACTAGCGAATTCATGTGAATGCATTCTGGCCCCACTTTTCTCTTCATTCAAAATTAAGAGAAATTCCTCCCGTGTGATAAACTCCTGGGTAAAACCCCACAGATCTTGATGTTTCCCTTACTCAGTGAAAAGAGTGCTGGTGGCAGGAATAAGTGAGGGAATGCTGCCAGGCAAACACAATTTAAACAAAGAGAGAAGGGGAAAGTTCCTTTTCTTTACTATTATCTCCCAGAATTCTCCAGCCAATGGTTGTGGTAGCTGGTCCAAAAAAGTAACCCTTCTGATCTCTGAAGAAAAAGAATGGATAAGCTTTCCTTGCTCATTTTGAAGTGAAGATGTTTTCCTGGAGAAGACAATAAACATTTGTTGTATCACATAGGATCTTGAAAGGCTGGTTGTATATGTTGCAATGAGAGGCAGAGCCCAGTTTGAAGACTTGCCCACAGAGTGCCCAGTAGATGTGGATGATCATATGGAAGTGGAAGATCTCAGAAGAAGCCTGAACACCCTTGATGAAAGTATCCCACTCTCTGATAAACTGGAACACTTGATATACCATCCTTATTTTTGGACCAAGCAGATGTAAGTGCCAAAGAAATACTGGAAGCCTTAAGAAACAAATGTATCTGATCTATCTCTTAAACGTCCTTACCCTGATTATTGCGTTAAGACTGTGGAACATTTTCCAAACACATGCATGTTAATTAAGCATTCAACACTTTTGATGACTACCATCTGAAGGTAAACTACCTCCACTGAAATTCACAGATACCTCCACTGACAAGTATTGTGTTAAGCTTTCATTTTCCCGCAGTGCCCTTGGTATGGAAAGTCATTCCCGGGGCACTTGTGTGATCGCCAGTCATGTGGCTTCACTGTCCCCCTCCCCCCCTCGCTATTCTTTTTATTTATTTTATCTGGTTTTACTCACAATACAGCCTCAGCTGAAGTTTAAAAAACTGTTAAATGCTTAAATTGCAGTCGCTGAGTTCTGGAAAAGCACAAAAAAATTGGGGGGGGGGGGGGGAGAAAACCCAAAGGCATGTTGGATAGGGCATAAGGGAGGGAGGTCAGGGTTATTGGAGAGGGTTGGAAAAGAGTGTGATGGGAGCAGCAGGCCTGGTCATGCAAATGAGAGGGAGTGTGGAGATGTGGTATCATTTTATTTTAGTTCCGTAACTACAGTGATAAAGGGGCTGAAGCTCCTGAAACAGAAGGAAATTACAGATATTCGGCAGCAGCAATGCCAGCAGTTTAGCTGCTGCCTGAGGAAGGCAACCGCTCCCTCCTCCCTCTAATTTATATATTTTTAAAAATATATAAATGAGTATATGCTTTACATCCAGAATTGCCCAGGTTTAATCTTTCAGATAATCCACTTTAAACAATATTGATTACAAGCTGGGGGAAAGCTAGATGATGGTAATGCAGGTTGAGTATTTCTTACCCAAAATGCTTGGCAGCAGAAGAGTTCTGTATTTTGGATTTTTTAAAATTTTGGAATACTTGTATTTGCATATACATAACGAAATGTAATTAGGCTGGAGAGTGATTGAAAATCTATAAAATGGTGGGAGGTGTATATTCCTGCCATTTAAGAGAGCCTTGTCTCTCTCTCCAGCCACATTTCTCTCCAGCGTTTCAAATAATACAGCTATGTACTACACTACTTGTGTTGTAGCTCAAAAGGTTTTGGATTTGGGAGTACTTGGGGTTTCAGTATTCCAGAAAAGGGTTACTCAACCTGTATTGTACTAACTAGTGGAACAGTAATTTGGCTTGATATGGAGCACAATTGCAAAATATGATGTATCCAACACAATATATTGGCTATTACAATACTCTTGATTGGAAGTATTGGTTTTTTAAACATCAAATGCAGCTAATCCCCAAAACTATAAGGTGACAAATTGTGATACTGAGCACAGTAAATAAAATATCTGACAGAGGGATAGATTTATTGTTGGGAAGAAGCAATTTTATCTGGATGTTTTAGGAATTAGTGACTCCACTTATTTGTTTAAACACATCATTAGGGTTCTGAAGTTTCAGCAGCCACACAATGAGGACGGAAAGAGACCTGTTTTGATAAAGATTCAGAGCTCAGAATGACTGCATCACCAAAATGCAAAGCATCATCAGTTTGCCTTTACTTTGACAGGAAGTACAGGTTCTTAAGAGATGTTGGGAATGAAAGTGATATTAAGACGAGGAATACTAAGCACCACAATGAAGACAGCGAGATTCTGAAGGCTTTGAATCAAGAGGAGCATCCTTTCAAGGACTGGACTGAAAAGGTAAGTTGTTCAGGCCTGCTGTCAGCTGACATTTCTAGTAATACATTCCAGTCATAGCCTGGTTTACACAGAGTCTTGTCATGAATGTTGTACATATGACTGACAGCTGGGGAGAAGGCTGGGAAAGATGAATTCAGGCCAGATGTGAGGAGAGAAGAGTCCCTATGGAACAAGTTTTGCATCCATTTTCTTTGCATGATCTAAAAAACTGGGGATTCCTCTCTCCTATTACTACTGATAGCAAAATGGAAGTGCCTCACCACCACCACCAATCTCCTCTAAATTCCAGTCATTAGTCACATCAGCCTTACAAACCCTGCTCTACTCTGATTCCTTGCACAGTAACATCCTGCAGCTGGTTGTTGTTGTTGTTGTTGTTGTTGTTGTTGTTGTTGTTGTGACCCTACTCTGAGGGTCCTTAGGTTATCAGTGTCCTTGCTCCCATCTTGATCTTCAAGACTGCAGTGTAGCTATTCTCTTTATCATTCATCTTTGCTGAGTAGGAGAGGGCCGCAGGCTGTAGTGAGATAAGGCGGAAGCTGTGGGTTTGGTGAGATGATTGTGTGAACTGTCTTCAAGCTGCCAGATTAGTTTGGATTCAGCCACTTGGATGCAAAATAGAAAGAAAATCCAGTAATAGTGATTTGCAGGGACATTAAAGGTATAATGGGTGCCCCATGTGTCCTCTATTCTTACAAACATCCCTCGGATAATTGCATAACACTCCAATTATTGTACTAAGAGAGTGACTTATATTATTGCCTGTTCAGGTAGCTTATTATACATAGGAAAAACTTCCAGATAGATTTGAACACATATCATAGATTGTCATTCAAAATGTTAAAAAAAGACAAACTCTGGATGCATCAAACATTTTTACAGACCATTCACTGAAAAATGATTTCCAATGATTTCCAATTCTGAGTGACTGATAAAATCCATTTGCAGAGTTATAATTGGATGGGTTATGTTAAATTGTTATTGATGAAGGAAGCATGTGGGTTTTTAAATTGAACACTGTTGTCCCTTAGGGGTTAAGTGTGTCTTGAGATTTCCCTTGTTTTCTGTATATCTATTGGCATTTTAAATCAATTTTTCTTCTTAGCTCGAGCTTTTCCAGATTGTGTCCATCCAGCAGGTGGATCCAATGCATTATTTACATGTTATCTTTCTGAGATAGTCACTTGCTTGTATAAATAAGCCTAGGCCAGCATTTGGAAATCACCAGCCCCACACTTTGGAAGATAAAGTTGTTCATTGTTGGTTAGTAAGTGTCTTCCTAATTTCCTTTCCTTGTTTTCTACAGCAATGTAACTACAACATTGCAAAAGCCTTGCAATGCAGTTTCCATAAGCTTTAGGACTGTTAATTCCTGCCCCTTCCTGGAATGTTTCAAGGCAGCTGATAAATTTTTCCTGCATTTTGCAGGTGGCTTGTCCCTCATAATAGTTTTCTTTTAACAGTTTTCATTAGCATTGTTCTTTTTGACTATGCTTGCAATTATATGTCTGTGTTTTGACCATGTTTTGACCTACTCAGAGAGAAAATCCTCTTATGAAGGGCAAACCTTGCTGAATAAAATAATTAAAAGGATTTAAATCTCTTTTAGATCCACAAAGAAGTTCTAGACTGTATGGCTGATCCTTTTAGTGAAAGGGACAAGAAAAAGAAAAACAGACCAAAGAAAAGTTATGAAAACTGTGTGACAGATTTACTGAAACTAATCAGGCATACCGGTGAGCACTTGAAAGAGAAGGACGAAGAGTAAGTGACTGCTGTTTTCTTTATATTCATAGCTGCTCTGTGATAAGACATGCTAATAAGTTAATTTCCCTTTTTTCATTCATGTTGCACCCAGTACCAGCAAATAACAAGCAAGTGCTGAACATCCCACCTATAAGTAGGCTATGGAATGTTGTTTTATAGATAGGATGACTAGGGCCCTATTCAGACATCGTTTTTGTTAGCGCAGCTATGCAAATAATCTCACCCACACATTCCCGATTTGTTGTTCACTCACTATTTTTTTTATCGGAACCACATCTCTGTGCTTCCGTGAGTTCTGTTGCTCACACGTGTTAGCACTGCAAATAAAGATGGAGTCAACGATGCAAACATATTTGAAACCCATTCAAGGCATGCAGAGTTTTATCCCAGTTTATCCCGGGTCTATTCACATCAGTTATTCATACAGCCAACAATGCGAATCTTTTAGGAAAACTCAGGGGGGAAAAAAATCCAAGATCGATTATCCTGGGTTAAGCAGGTTTTTTAGCAGCTGCCCTCCAATTTAACTGGATGCATTCAAAACAACAAAGATTCAACCCATATTCTACCGGGATTATGTTCACCATCTGAATAAGCCCTAAAACCAAGAAGGCTGGGCCTATCAAATGGAAGGCAAATCAGTTATGATTTGTAGCACTATAGGCTGTCATGCACTCCTTTGGCAGTTGGCAACCATTTTGTGGTTAGTGGAATGTCTAGGGCAGCTGGCACCAGCCAAGAGCAAAGGGCAGTCATTTCTTTACTAGAGATCTAAAGTCAGAGGTGACAGCTACTGTTTTTTCTCTCTCGGCTACAGAGGTAGAACTGGATACTGTATGATCCCCCATCTGTAAATGGCTGCCTCTTCAAACAAGTCAGTGCATGGGCAGCAGTAGCCCAAGTGAAACTGTGCAGGCAGAGCATTGCATCTCACTAAGGGGTTATTCAGATGGTGAAAATAATCTAGGATGAATCAAGTTGAATCTCTGTTGTTCACATGCATCCCAAATTCACCCAATTAAGTTGGGGGGGGGGGAAGGTTGCTCAAAAATCCACTTAACCCAAAATAATCGATATTGTTTTTCCCCCCTGAGCATTAAACAAAAAAGATTCACATTTTCAGCCATGTGAATAACCCATGCTAAAAGACTGGAGATTAAACTCTGCGTGCTTTGAATGCATTTCAAATTTGCATCACCAACTCCATATTTATTTGAGTGCTGGCATGCGTGAGCAACCAAACTCCCAGAGATGTTCCATGGTGTGAATAACAAACCCAGAATGTGTGAGTGAGATGATTCGCATCATTCCACTAAAATACAACATCTGAATGACCCTTGAGCAGGATGTAAGATTTTGGCAACTCTCTTTAGGTTTTTGGCTGGAACAAGGAACTCTTGCTTGGCATCTCAATAAAATATTTGGGGGACCTCATTTGATGCTTTTATAGTGATTCCAGACTCTGCACAAGACTGGATTTCATTTGCTTGAATGAAACTTTCCAACATTTCCACAAATACATTCTGTTGTGTCTGGATATCATGTCCAGGCAAATCGTTATTATTGTTGTTGCTGTTGTGTGCCTTCAAGTTATGGCAACCTTATCATGGGGTTTTCCTGAAGTTTCCTCAGAAGGGGTTTGCTGTTCTTTGAGTCTGAGAAAGTGTGACTTGCCCAAGGTCATGCAATGGGTTTACATGACCAAGTTGGGATGCAGACCCTGGTCTCCAGGGTCCTATTCCAATGCTCTATGCCACACCTGCTCTTGTTCTTCTGTAACAAGCCTGCAAATCTATAACAAGTTGTTGTTGCTTTTTTTTGTTTGTTTGTTTCATCAAGTTGGTTTAGACTTATGGCGACCCTAAGGCAAAGTTATCACAGGGTTTTCTTGACATGTTTCTTCAGAGGGTGGTAGCCATTGCCATCCTCTAAGGCTGAGAGAGTGAGACTTGCCAGTGGGTTTCATGGGCAAGCTGGGATTTGAACACTGGTCTCCAGAGTTGTAGTCCAAGGCTCAAACCACTACACCAATAAGTTATATCAAACAAGACATGAAAAATTGAAGGTGGTACTGGATACTCTAGGAGATACAGAACTGAGCGGAAAATGCCAGATCAGTGTATAGTTCTTTCACTGCAATGTCACTATGCCATGCAATGCTATTGTGATATTGCATATTATTGGTTGACAAAAATGGGGGAATTAACAAGTCAGTGACACCAAGCCACAAGTAGAGTTGCACTGGAAGTTACAGTGACTAGGTTACAGACCTAGGGCTGGCACTTCAGCACTAGCTGCAAATGTGCAATAATATTTATTTATTTATTTATTTCATTTTCATGCCGCCTTTCTCCCAAAAAAGGGACCCAAGGTGGCTCACAAATAAAAACATTTTAGAAGATTTTACAATAAAAGTTAAAAAAAATTAAAAATATCAAATATATATATATATATATATATATATATATGTAATTGCATACATTAAAAACTACTTTCCACACCCCATAGATTAGAACAACCCCTCTGATATAAAAGCCATCCCATGATTATGTAATATCTAGTTCTGCCCTGAAATATGTTGCTTTGGAAATGGTAAATAAAGATCAGAAGAAGCTCTCTCATTTTTTAAGTCAGAATCTATTGATAATGCCAAGTTTATGATTCTGTGAGTACGACAGTGCTAATGGTTTGCCATGCTTTCTGAAATCGGAAGAACTGACTTTAAGTACTAAGATAAACACAGAAGAACATAGGAAATTGGTATTTGTATACTGGCAATTATGTTGACAAATCTGTAAAACCCTTTCATTGTCACACTTATTTTTTAAAAAATCAAAATCTAATTGGTGCTCATTTACATGTTTATGATAAAAAGATCCATGTTTTCTGTCATTTCAGGGTGAAGAGCATAGTCAAGGAGCCTGCAGACTATTTTCTCAACCTCTTTCCAAATTTAACAATATATGTCTATCGCAGATTGTATAATATACAATATGATAAGCATTTCCCAAATGCTCAAACCCCTTCTCAGTTGTAATGGTGATCAGCAACGAAGAACGTAAATCTTTGCTTGTTTTTTCATGTGCAGGAATAATTTCCCCCCAAAAGATTTGCCTCCCTGGGCAATGATTTTTTTTCCCTAAGATTTCTAGGAATATTTTGGGGGACAAAAATTGCATGAATGTGTTCTATGCAAAAATGTTTTTCCGTACACTGCAACGTTTTCTGTTACCGATGATGCTGACAAACAAAAATGCTACTCTTTTTACTAATGCAGGGATGAAACATTTAACAGTGTTTTAATGAGCTGCCGATGTGCGGAGGCACCCTTTCGTTTTGAGGGTAAACTTGCAAATATTTTTGTTTCATCATAATCAGCACTTGATTTCTGCAGGTGTTGCTTCTGTATTTCTTCAGTCTTTAATCATTCTGTGAAGATGCTCCATGAAGTAAAGTCAATGTTTCAGTGCACTCAGTGGAGTCACAAGGGTTGGCGTCACTCAGTAAGGTAACTGATGTTGTCACCCCCCCTTCCCAGTTCACCTCTTCCCATAAAAAACCATATCCTTAGTATTGGTTTTTTGGACCAATGTTGTTCATAAGTCATAATTCTCAGATATCACTGTATGTAATGGTAATACTTGTGACATAAACAACTTGCAAAATTTAAAATTATACTTTTAAATTACAACATCAAATGCGCAGCCTAAATGTCTATAGTTTCATGTGGTTAAAGTGAAAATTTGGTAAAATGTGATTTCTTTAATTTACAGCGCTATATAAATAATAATAATAATAATAATAATAATAATAATATTTTAAAAGAATATATTTTAAAATATTTTTTAAAAAATTAATTTTTACCTGGGGTCTCTCCTTTCTCCTTCCACTTAGCCTTTCCTCACTCACACCATCTCTTCAGTATTTTAAAAGGATAGAAGAAAGTGACACTGCCCATTTCTACAAAAAAAGTAGATGTTTGAGAAGTGGTGTCACACCCCTTAGGTATGGTCCGCACACCTCTAGTGATGCCACTAAGTGCACTCAGTATTTAGAGTCAGAGAGACTGTCTGCATCTAGTCTTTCAATGGATTGTCATGTGTTAGCTGCATGAACCTTGCTCACTTGAAGCAATGTTCATTAGCAGCTTTGATGTTTGCTCTCAGAGGGATATTTGCTGCCTTAAATTGTCTCTCTGTGTCGCCTTATGAATTGTGCCTTAGCTTCTGTGCTATGCAGAATTTATATCTGATACACTTTCTGCTTCGTTGTTCTATTTACCTTGAAGCAAAATCCACCTTTTTGCATCCTGTTTAGAATATCTGGTTCTCTAATTTGTTAAGAAACAAGGAGATAAATAATGAAGGCATGAATCGCATTTGTTTTGGGACATCTTCAAAGACGGGAGAAAAGGTTTTTTTCCAAGGAGGTGATAGAATGGAGTTGTCCATACATGTGTTGCTAAGAGACCACCTTGTTTTGCCTGAAGTTTTGGGTTATTTTTATTCATTTTAGGACAATTTTTGCATTCTTCACTGTTTTATCTTTATAATGTAGACTGGCTATTGTTATTAAGATGCAATAAATCTGGTGATGGTTTATTTACTTAATTAAATTATTTGCTTAAATGGTTAACTCAATGGGTGCGCCAAATATACATTGATGAAAAAGCCAATCCATGAGCCCCAAAAAGCTTAACAGAAAGGCCAAGAGAATATGATTGCTGACCACCTGACCTAGGGATGGAGCTCCAGATATCTACTTTTAAGTGTGTCAGGAGGCTTGGACACATTTTGAATAAGAGGATCCCCTCTCTTTCAAAATCATCTCAGTTCCAAAACCACATGGCTCTGTATGGTGAACACGAGTACAGTGGTACCCCGGGTTACGAATTTAATTCGTTCCGCCGCCGCGTTCGTAACCCGAAAATCTTCGTAAGCCGAAAAAGCCATAGGCGCTAATAGCGAAAGCCGCGATTTCGTGCGAAAAAGCGCCGAAAAGCACCAAAAAATTTTTCGTAACCCGAAATAACCTTCGTAACCCGGAACAGTTTTTTTCAATGGATTTTTTTCGTAACCCAGAAATTTCGTAAGGCGGCGCATTCGTATCCCGGGGTACCACTGTATTTATTGGTGTAACTACTCAAGTATCACAGGTCCAAGCTCTTCTGGGTATGCTAATGGTACCGGCTTTCTGGTTCTTTGGGTCCCCAATGTGACAAATTATATATACATATAAGACCGAACCTATGACTAAAGTTTGTGCTTTGATTCATGTTCTAACATCGCTTTATAATTTTTTAAAAGAAAAACAAAATAAGATTGTATTTTATATATTAAAAAAGGGGGAATAAAGAAAGTTGTTTAAAATTGAGATTTTTATTATGCTCAGGAGCTGCAAATTCTAATACTAAAATGTATTGAGGGCAAGGGTTGCCAGGACATAAGGTCATGTCAAATCCTTGACTCTGGAATGCAACAACACTGAAACGGTCCCTGCTTTGACTCAAGTAAAAGGAAGTAATACAGAGACAGTTTGGAGACATATAGATAATAGTTTGATCGATGGGTACCACGAGGGACGAAGAGACGCAGATCAGACGTATGGATAAATATCCAATGAGTGCAAAGGGCATGTGTGTGTTTAATTCATATGTAACCAATGAATTTAAGTTGTAAGTTTTCTTTGTCTAAAATGCTATCAAAGACTACGTCGCCCGGAATTCAAGGCCCCAGTAATTTGGATGCATTTCCTCTGGGGACACTGCGGCTCAATAAACTATGATTTCCTTTTCAAGCTGACTCCTCAGTCAATCTCTGTAGAAAAAAAGAAATCTGCAGCAGTAGCTAGCAACCCAAAGACAGTAAAGCCTGGCTGTTTAATTGCTGGAGATTGTCTGGAGGAGGTGGGTCTTGGTTCCCCCATTTCCCAGCAGGAAAAGCTGTACTGGAACAGTGAGGGAAAATGTGCCCTTTTAAGAATGGCATCAGTTTGGCACTATGTGTGCAGGGAGTGAGCTGCAATTGTGGCTGGACTGTTGCTTTACTGGACTATAGGATGGTGTGATCTTGTAAAGGAAATCAAAGCAGGCACTTTGTACAGGAACTCCCCCCACCCCTCCGCCTTTGTGATTCTCTTTCAAGTCCCAATCTTCCATCCCAGGCTATTTAATCTTTTCCTGAGCTTCTAGCAATCCTGCTGGTAGTTAGCAGATCAAACCTTCTGTTTCAATTCCAAAAAGTTAGGCTGGCTTGTGTGTTTATTTGTGTAACTGCAGGCTGCAGCTCAGCAGCTTCATTTGGTGTGATGATGTGGCTGATGATCAAGCTTTCGTTTTCCCCACTGTTGCAAGCTGTTGTGTTGGAACCTAGTCCTGAATATCACCCGGCATAATGTAGCATTGCAAAACAGATCTGCATTTCATAATGTTGCTGTGGCATTTGTGTGCCAGTGGATAGAGTGAGTGGGAATTACTGCTCCTTTTCAGCTGCTTTTAATTTCTCCTTCTCTATTCCTGTCAACCATGAACTGAAATAAACAGTTGTTGTTGCTGAGCCTTTCTGCTGCTTTTTAAAACAGTGGGGTGTGTTAGGGGTAGTCCTCAGGCAGCATATACCTCCAAGTACCCACTTTTCTGCCCCATGAAACTATTTGTGTGAATCTCCCAAAGCCACCTATTAATTTTTTTTAAAAAAAAACCTGTTACTTTGCCATCTCAAACTCAAAGGAAATCAAATTGAGATTTCCACCCCCTCTCCTTCTCACTTGATACCTGAAGTTTCCCAGCAAAGGGCACCTGAGCCATACCCAAAGCATGCCCACAGAATACCCACCTGACTATCCAAATCTGGCATACAGTGGAATTGAATTTTTACACTGGAAATTGTAACAGAACAGTACCAGGAAAGGCCACTAATGGATTTTTTTGCATTTGTAGAAGAAACACTTTCCAAATGGTCTCCCACTGGGAACAGCAAAAAAGGAATGGCATCATGTAGGAAGTCTATTATCCTAATAGCAAATATGCTATTATCCTGCTGCAATTGCAATTTACCAGCCTCATGTGACAAGGGCCTTAGTTTCTGGTCACCTGCTTCATCTACTTGTTTTGCTTGCTGCTGCTGCTGCTGCCCTTTATCATTTATTTATATAGTGCCATAACTGTACATGATACTTTACAAGAACAACAATTCCCTATCCACAGGGTTACAATCTAAGGCACGCAAGGAAAGGGGATGGCAGTGGAAAAGGGGATTATGCCCAGCAGACCCTGCCTGTTCTTCACTCCCTCTGAGGCCAGGGTAGGAGCAGTTTGAAGAGAGGGAGGCCCTTTCATCTGCTTTTGGCCTAGACATGGTGGAGCTGTGCCTGCTGCTTCTTCCATTCCTATGAGGCCAAAGCAATGGGAGTTGAAATTATGAGAGGGCCTTTCATCTGCTTCTGGGCTTTGGCATGATGGAGCTGTGCCTGCCTCTTCTTCATAAAGCTAGTCTGCTAGCTCCTAACGACAGACACCAATAAGTTATAGCAAACAAGTATGAAAACTTGAAGGTAGGACTGGATCTCTAGGAGTACGAACTGACGGAAAAGAACATGCCAGATCAGTGTATAGTTCTTTCACTGCATGTCACTATGCCATGCAATGCTATTGTGATATTGCTATTATTGGTTGACAAAAATGGGGGAATTAACAAGTCCGTGACACCAAGCCACAAGTGAGTTGCACTGGAAGTTACAGTGACTAGGTTACAGACCTAGGGCTGGCACTTCAGCACTAGCTGCAATGTGCAATAATATATTATTTATTTATTTATTTCATTTCATGCCGCCTTTCTCCCAAAAAAGGGACCCAAGGTGGCCTCACCAAAAAAAAAATTCATTAATTGCATACATTAAAAACTACTTTCCACACCCCATAGATTAGAACAACCCCTCTGATATAAAAGCCATCCCATGATTATTTAATCTAGTTCTGCCCTGAAATATGTTGCTTTGGAAATGGTAAAAAGATCGAAGAAGCTCTCTCATTTTTTAAGTCAGAATCTATTGATAATGCCAAGTTTATGATTCTGTGAGTACGACAGTGCTAATGGTTTGCCATGCTTTCTGAAATCGAAGAACTGATTAAGTACTAATAAAACACAGAAGAACATAGGAAATTGGTATTTGTATACTGGCAATTATGTTGACAAATCTGTAAAACTTTCATTGTCACACTTTTTTTAAAAAATCAAAATCTAAATTATTGGTGCTCATTTACATGTTTATGATAAAAAGATCCATGTTTTCGTCATTTCAGGGGATGAAGAGCATAGTCAAGGAGCCTGCAGACTATTTTCTCAACCTCTTTCCAAATTTAACAATATATGTCTATCGCAGATTGTTATATATACATATGATAAGCATTTCCCAAATGCTCAACCCCTTCTCAGTTGTAATGGTGATCGCAACGAAGACGTAAATCTTTGCTTGTTTTTTCATGTGCCGGAATAATTTTCCCCAAAAGATTTGCCCCCCTGGGCAATGATTTTTTTCCCTAAGATTTCTAGGAATATTTGGGGGACAAAAATTGCATGAATGTGTTCTATGCAAAAATGTTTTTCCGTACACTGCAACGTTTCTGTTACCGATGATGCTGACAAACAGAAATGCTACTCTTTTTACTAATGCAGGGATGAAACATTTAACAGTGTTTAATGAGCTGGATGTGGGAGGCACCATTGTGTTTGAGGGGGAAACTTGCAAAAGTATTCATTCAACTAAGCACTGGTGGTCAGTGATGTGCAGTCTAAATCATTGGAGTAAGATGTATGAAGTAAAGTCAATGTTGGCACTCAGTGGAGTCACAAGGGTTGGTCACTCAGTAAGGAACTGATGTTGCACCCCCCCTCCCAGTTCACCTTCCATAAAAAAACATATCCTTAGTATTGGTTTTTTGGACAATGTTGTCATAAGTCATAATTCTCAGATATCACTGTATGTAATGGTAATATTGTGACAAAACAACTTGCAAAATTTAAATTATACTTTTAAATTACAACATCAAATGCGCAGCCTAAATGTCTATAGTTCATGTGGTTAAAGTGAAAATTTGGTAAAATGTGATTTCTTTAATTACCGCGCTTATAAATAATAATAATAATAATAATAAAAAAATATTTTAAAAGAATATATTTTAAATATTTTTATAAAAATTAATTTTTACCTGGGGTCTCTCCTTTCTCCTTCCACTTAGCCTTTCCTCACTCACACCATCTCTTCAGTATTTTAAAAGGATAGAAGAAAGTGACATGCCCCATTTCTACAAAAAAAGTAGATGTTTGAGAAGTGGTGTCACACCCCTTAGGTATGGTCCGCACACCTCTGTGATGCCACTAAGTTCACTCAGTATTTGAGTCAGAGAGACTGTCTGCATCTAGTCTTTCAATGGATTGTCATGTATTAGCTGTGAACCTTGCTCACTTGAAGCATGTTCATTAGCAGCTTTGATGTTTGCTCTCAGAGGGATATTTGCTGCCTTAAATTGTCTCTCCTGGTCGCCTTATGATTGTGCCTTAGCTTCTGTGCTATACGAATATATCTATCTGATACACTTTCTGCTTCGTTGTTCTATTTACCTTGAAGCAAAATCCACGTTTTTGCATCCTGTTTAGAATATCTGGTTCTCTAATTTGTTAAGAAACAGGAGATAATAATGAAGGCATGAATCGCATTTGTTTTGGGACCTCTTCAAGACGGGAGAAAAGTTTTTTTTTCCAAGGAGGTGATGGAATGGAGTTGTCCATACATGTGTTGCTAAGAGCCCACTTGTTTTGCCTGAAGTTTTGGGTTATTTTTATTCATTTTAGGACAATTTTTGCATTCTTCACTGTTTTATCTTTATAATGTAGACTGGCTATTGTTATTAAGATGCAATAAATCTGGTGATGGTTTTTATTATTAATTAAATTATTGCTTAAATGTAACTCAATGGGTGCGCCAAATATACATTGATGAAAAAAGCCAATCCATGAGCCCCAAAAAGCTTAACAGAAAGGCCAAGAGATATGATTGCTGCCACCTGACCTAGGGATGGAGCTCCAGATATCTACTTTTAAGTGTGTCAGGGGCTTGGACATTTTGAATAAGAGGATCCCCTCTCTTTCAAATCATCTCAGTTCCAAAACCACATGGCTCTGTATGGTGAACCCGGAGAGTATGAATTGTCCAAGGTAACACAGTGGGTTTCCATGCCTGAGTGGGGATTTGAACCCTGGTCTCCAGACATGTAGTCCAAGGTTCAAACCACTATCCCACACTTCTTGACTCAGTTTCTTTTCTCTTGGGCCTTTGGGAAGGTTAAGCTGCTTTGAGTCCCAATTTTGGGGGGAAACAGGATACTACTACTTCTACTACTACTAATAATAATATTAGGACAGTTGGCTTGCAATTAGGGTTGCCATATCTTGGTTTTGACTGGGACAATACTGGATTAGAGAGTCAAAAAAGGTCCCGTCCCGGATGGGCATTTTTGACCCTCCAGTCCTGGATTTCTGCCTTGCTCCAGGCCACATTTTGTAAATCTACTGGAGAAAATGTGCTTGGAACAAGGCAGAAAACCTCCATCAGGTCCGGCTCCTTCTCCTCCCCCCTCCAGGATGGTCCTCCTTGCCCCGGGACTGGAGGAGGTGGTGCCACCTAGCCGGCCATGCTGGGACTGAGGCTGAGACCAAGGCCACAAGTGCAGCGCCACCTCCTGCAGCCCCGACCAGCGTGGCTAGCTAGATCTCCCTGGGACTGGAGGAAGGGGCACTCTGCTCGGTTTTGAGGTAGGGAATTATGGCAACCCTACTTGCAACCTTGGAGAGGGAAGAAGCTCTGTGTTTACATCCACTAATCTTTTGGTTAGTTTACATTCCTACTTCCAAGAGCTCTAGGCCTCTAAGGACAACATGGAGCAGTTCCCAAAATAAGGCTTCTTTTATGCCCATGCAATTAGGAATAGTGGCATAAACAAATAAACGAATAAAAGATTTTTTAAAAAAAAAATACAGTAGACAGGAGGACAAAAATCATCAAGTGTAAACACATTTTGGTCTACATAAGTTCTGTGTGGCTATCACTGTGATGCCATGTATTTACATCCAATTACATAACATGTTGATCATAACAAAAACATCAAGGCGATCTAGGAAGTGATTGGGAAAGAAGAGGAACTTTGGGGTTTTACAGACAGCAACTGCACACCCAAGGACATAGCCAGGATTTTGGGGAGGGGGGGTCCAGACTAAGTGCCATCATTATAATGGGGCTTCGGCACAGCGGCACAGCAGCACGCACCATTCACTATATTTAACAGAGGGGGGTCCGGACCCCATGAACCCCCCTCCTGGCTACGTCCCTGGCATGCCACACCCACAAACAGGCAGGTCTGCAGCACAAAAAGAAGCCGTAAAAAGCACCTTTTTCTTTTGCACCATGGAAAGGACACCATAGCTGCTGGTGCCATGGCTTTTCGGTGCTCCTTTGGTGCAGGCCATGTACATGCTGTGCGAAGGGAATACCATGATGCCTCCCACCATACAGTGGGGCATGCCATCTTATGCCATAAGGGGGATGGAGCATGGCAGGTGGTCATCATGTCCCCACTCTGCCCTGATGCTGGCATTTATCGACGGTCTGTTCAGGGCCGAAGTTAACTATTCCTTTAGTGATTTGAGGATTGGTCTAAGACTCTGGAGAACAAAATTTGAACCCCACCCAGCTCAGCCATGAAAACTGACTGTGAGGCCTTGGGCAAGTCACTCTCTCAGCCTCAGAGGAAGGATATGGCAAACTTCCTCTGAACTAACCTTGCAAAGAAAATCCCATGATATGTTTGTCTTATGGTCAGAAATAAGTCAGAATGACTAGAAGGTACAAAGCAGCAGCAACAACAACTAGTACTGGGCCCCTATCTTGCAAGGAGTCAATTGCATTAACTGAATCATTGATAAACTGGCCTTGGGAGTGACTATGATGGGAAAAAGTGAAGGAAAGAGGTGACAGGCAGGCTGTAGCACTGTGAACCACTTGAAAGTGGGCTAAGCAATTGCTGAAGTAAGCTGATCCAAGTGAAATCTATTCATAGGGGGAAGGGGAAAAATATAAATTGAAAACAACAGCAGCCCCACTTTCTATGGTGAGTCCTAATTAAGAATCCTTTCAATAAGCTCAGCACACACAACAATTATTACCACTGTAGTTTGATTTGGAATAGCTAGATATTTGCATCAAAGAGAACAATCACATTAATAAAAAATCCCTCCTGGAGTCTTGCCTCTATGAGCCAATAGCATACAAAGAACTCCATTAAAGGTTGTTATTACTTCTGCTGTGGCTGCTAATAATTGCTGCTGTTCATAGTGGGTCATCTGCAAATGCACCTCTCTCGGCAAGTGACCCCAAATGCTGACCTTGCATGCTGGGCTCCAGGTGATAGGCAAGACTTATGGATCAAAGTATATCAAACCTCCCACCAAAAATCAGTTCTCACATGCACCTGCATGTGAATGAACTTTTCACAAAGACCCCGACTAGCTTTCTGTCATGGACACTCGCACACATACTCCCACACAGGACTATGCCCTATAAAGTAATTATTTCTATATTCAACAGCCACATTGCCAAGAATAGACAAAAGCAGGTGATCCTTGAAGATACACATAGTGGAAACACATCTGTGACCATGTAATACAAAACATTTTCTCTCCAGAGCTAAGGGACTACCATTCCAGCCTGCAGTTTTCTATGCTTTGTGCCTGCAAGTAAGCTGCATTCTTTTAACATCAGCATTCATGCCTAGAAGGGGTGGAGTGTTTAGTTTCAATGATGACCAGAAGAGGAAGAATGGAAGGGAAAAGGAGAATAACACATATACTAATGAAACTCATTGGATGACCTTGAGCAAGTAACATGCTCTCACTCACCCTCATGGGAAGGCAATGACAAACCTCCTCTGAATAAACTGTGCCATGAAACCCCCATGATAGGTTCACCTTAGGGCCTCCATAAGACTTGAAGGCACACAACAAACTGTGAACAAAGATTAACAGCTTCGTGTATGTGTGTGTGTGTATATATATAACTCTTCCAAGGGGTCATTCACACTTATTTTTTTTTTTCAACGAAGAGATTTGCACCTCTGTGCCGATTCAGAACCGATTCAGAATTGGTTCAGTGTTCCCACTACATTTACCGCAATCGAATCTCTTCGTGCCATTTTAAGCCTGTTGCTGTTTATGTTTGCCACTTATTAATTTAAAATAGAGATGCTTCCATTTCTGGGATTTGATAGTGTGGTCACACTGTCGAAGATGCAGATCATTGTGGCTCTTTTAAAAAGAACCGCTAAGAGGCCTGGTGCAAAATGCACCACTTTAAGTGGGTTTTTCAGTGCCCCCCCACCAACTGCACCAAGTGCAGTCGGGGTGAGTGTGAACTTCATGGAAATGAACTGGTTCCACACCAGTTTATTTCCATAGTGTGAAAGGGGCCCAAGGCCCCATTCAGACTGGCATCAAAGACTTGGAAGGAACTGGGCTCACTTGGCGATGAGTTGTCTAACTTGATATACTTCAGGAGCAAGCAGCTGCTAATCTCAGACTCTCCCTAAGAACATACCAATCTAACGGGTTTTATTATCTGCATGGTTTCTCACTGACATGTCCAGGCAGTATTACACTATGTCGCATAGCATCGTGAATTTTCGGTAATGACAGGCGTGGACAATTCATATAGAGCATATAGATATATATATGATCATGATAATATTACTATATATATGAGTGACAACTTTAATTTAAGATACTAAAGATACAAACAAAGGCAAGATTTACATTGACTTGAACAATTACGTGGCCATGCAAATCAATCTAATCAATGAAGTTAGCACTCAGAGCAAGGTCTTGCTACCATATGAACGCAAGAAGCACGAAATGTATCCAATCGGGTCTCACCTTCACATCTAACGGCTCTTTAAATCTGCGAAACCCTACACCACCTCAACAGGCACAAACACAGCCGTCACTGATTTCATAGCATCTGGGGGCAATAGCTGCCCGTAAGTCATTCCATAGGTCATTGCTGTGGGAGGCAGCAAAGATCACCCCATGTTGCATGTAAAGTAATTGATCGGCTGTGCAGTCTGCACAATATGCGATCAGCACAATGTCTGATCAATGTTTTGATTTTTTCTAAATGTATAAGAAAATCTTTACTATTTTGATTTTCCTCATTGTTCTTTATATCTACGTTGAATTTGTGTAGATCTCCTCCATTGGTCATTATTTTAGTGTTGTTTTATGTTCACAGCATTAATCTTCTTGCCTATAATGTTCTCAAGTTTTATATGATGTAGCAAGTCATTATCACATAGGAAGTGTGCAGTTCAAGAAATCAAAGCAGATCTGAGACTTTGGGAGGGTGTCTATATGAAGGAATTAACCAAGATCCTGAAGTGTAAAGATATATCACTCTGAATACTAAAGTTAGAATTGTTCTCCAGTATTTTCCATTTCTATGTATGGTTGTGAAAACTGGACAATGATAAAGGCTGATAGGAAGAAAATCAACTCATTGGAGATGTGGTGCGGAGAAGAGTTCTATAGATACCAAGTTCTCCAATATAAAAAATAAATGGGTCCTTGACAAATGAAACTCAACTCTTTCTGGAAGCCAAGAAGAGAAACGAGTGACTCACTAGAAATATACAATAGCAATAGTAAGTACATTTGTAGTACTGCTTATCAGAGGACTTAAGCATGCCCTAAGTGGTTTGCAATGTTAAGGTAATTGCCCCAACAAGCGGATACTCATTTTAGCGACCTAGAAGGATGCAAGGCGGGCGACCCTGATCCCCTCCCCTGGCTGGGATTGAATTCGCAACCTTATGGTTTGTGAGTGAGTGACTGCAGTACAGACATTTAACCACTGCACCACCAGGGCTTGGCAATGTGGAAAAGAGAAAGACCGCATTACAGATGTGTGCATTCAATCAAGGTAACTATGCCCTGAGTGTACAAAACCTGAGAGCAGGGCGGTTGGACAGAATGATTTGGAGGTCTCTTTATCATAGGGTCACCATATGTCGTCGTTGACTTGACTGCAGTACAACACAATAATAATGTTTTGCTCCATTCACAGCTGGGTTGGGAATCTACAAATTAGAGGCTGGTCCCTTTTCTACTTACTCTCTGTGAATCTTCTGCAGTAGACAGGATGAGAGAGAGCTTCACACTCTGCTCTCCATGCCTCACAAAGTCCTTCAGCCCTTGGCAATTACAGGATCACTGGCCAGAAGAAATTTCAGCTGAGAGAACACTCCATTCAAACACACCTCATATACACACCCTCCCCACATTCTAGGACAGGTCTTTTGGAAGGCCGATTGCCTCTTCTTCTCATCATTCGCTAAAGGATCACTAAATAGTTTGAAAATCACTCCACTACACTTCATAGTACTGGCACTTAGAATCTAAAATCTGTGATAGCTAGGTCATTCTGAGTCATAAACTGGGCCTCAAAGTACTTTCTTCTCTAAACTTCACTGCGAAACAGCCGGCAAGATCTTTTTATCACGGCACAGTTAAATATAAAATGACATTTTTCGATGCCATCTGGAAAGCCTTTGCAGAAAGCTTTGGCACTGTTTCCGTGATACTTTCACTGTGCCCACTTCTCCCTTCTGTTATTATTGCTTTTGGATATTCTATTTATTGAATATTTAAATAAATTTTAGAGCTAATCTAAGTGATAATCTTCCTAGCTCCATGCAACCTACTCCACAGTATTTTGTCCGGCAGAAACACAAAACCCAGGGGACTTTTGCATGCTCTATAGCATAGGGGCATGGGGCATAGGGTGTGGAATGCACCAAGTGAAACCCTAAGGGGGCACTCACTATCCCTAAACATTTGCTTTTGGGGAAATGGGCTGTGACATTTGCTTCCATCCACTTAAAACACTGAAGGATGGTGTGTTGAGGTGAGGCTCAGTCGAAGAGAAAGGAGAGGCCCAAGATTTTTTAAAAACTAAATTTTAAAATTTGAATTTTTTAAAACTACATATTTTATTTGTTTGAAATTTCTTTTAAAAACACATCTTACAAATTGTCACTTATAACTGCATGAAACAATGTACTTATAGACCTGTGTGTATAATATTGTATCTAAAGGTATAATTTTAATGTTGCATGTTGTTTGATTGCCATCACATTCATAGATAGAGAGAATTATGATTTATGAGTACTATTAGTACAAAAAACATTATTAAGGATTCTGTATGGTGTGGTGTGGGAGGAGGTCAATGGGGCATGACACCATGAGTTACTGCACTGGGTGACGCCAACCCTAGTGATGCCACTCTTCCAAAGCATTTGCTGACCAGATGTGCACAAGCATTCCTTGTAGATGACAAATAGATAATTGTGCTGCAAAATCTGATCTTATTTCAAAAAAATTTAGAAAGGGTAATTTTAAAAAAAACCAATAATTTGTCTACAACTGTTAACTAACATCATTGGTCTTTTACCCAAATTAAATATATTACTATTTTCTCTATGGGCACTCTTGTTTTGAGAGAAAAATTTACATTTGTCTAATGACTTATAATAACACAAAAACCATTGCTCCTTGACAGAGGAAAGACCATTGTGTCTCATTTAATTCCCTAGTACTGTAACACACTGAAACTGTGCTACAAATGAATAAGAGGCATCCTTAACTTGCAGC
>NC_056525.1:121352154-121355423 GCF_019175285.1 Sceloporus undulatus
GCAGCAGCAGCAATTAATTTAATTATTCATTTTATTACAATGCCATCTTTCTCCCAGAAAGGGACCTGAGGCAGCTTACAGATAAAATCTTTTTAAAGATTTTACAATAATTAAAAAAAAACCAATTAAAATCAACTGGCTAAAATAGTATAAAATGACATAAAAAACATCCATTAAAAAAAAAATCTAAAGCACATACTCCATATAATCTTCTTGTACTAATAAAAACTATGTCCTAGTCAACCACACCTTTCGTGGATTACTCAGCTAATTAACCCAATTAAAATGTGCTTATATTTTCTGTGCATATAGATATCATAAATCTGCCCTTTTCTTTTGACACCTGATCATTCTGTAGAATGATACAGACATTTTACAGAAGGTTAACATAAGGTAAAAACCATGAGTCAGAGGACCCAGTTCTCCAGCAAGGCAGATTGTATTTACCAGCCAATTTTATCTGGTAAATTGAAGTACGGCTGCTAATTCAAGTGACCAGTTCACTTGGCAAGAGAAAAATCTATAGTATCAGTTACATTATTACGTAATTAGAATTTTATTCCTCATTTCCTCTGATGAGCTCATAGTTACCTTCCCCATTTTATCTTCAGAACAACTCTGCGAAGTAGACTAGATTGAGAGATAATGATACTAAAAGAACCTGCAGATTGAGTCAAGATTTGAACCTAGCTTTGCCAGCCTTGGTCCAACATGCTAATGACTAGTGTCTAGCAACTATAGTACTTTAGAAAAGAATAGCTATGCATGCCTTAATAACAATACTGTATGCCAATGTAGAACAAAAGGCTACCAAGGCCTCACTGACTAACAGCAACCCACTGGTTACAAAATACCACACTCCTGTTGTGTAAAAGAACAGAACACCTAACATAGTCTGCATCCGCATTGTAGAAATAATCCGGTTGAACATCACTTTAATTGCCATGGCTAGATGCTATGGAATTCTGGCTCTGGTGCCACAACAAACTACAATTCCCAGAATTTCATAGCATTGAGCCATGGCAATTAAAGTGGTATCAAATTGGATTACTTCTGTAGTGCGGATGCAGTGTTAGTTACTTTCAGTGTTTTCGGGTTTAGACGGTTTTAATATCTTCTATCAAACTCTACAACTACCAATTTTGCTTGCAAGTTCTGTTCTTGCAAACAGAGTGAAAAATCACCAAATCTCTCCATTCAGACACATGACATACATCACTGCAATACTGCTTAAACATGCCTGGTGTCTAAGAGGAAAGGACTGAAGGAGAGAATGACAGTGCACAGAAGGCACAGAGACTACGGCAAGATAGATTAGGTATGGATCCTCATCCTGGGTAGATGGGATGCTGCCAGTAATGGCCAGAATGGAAGAGAATGGAAAAGCAAGAGATAAAATCATAAAGAGCAGAAAAGGGAAAGCATGGAGTAAGAGAAGAAGAAAGATTTAGTGAGCTTAACAGTCTTCTGTCTAGACTCCTGTAATTTGAAAATAAGGTTGCAATTACTGTAGTTGTATGATAAATTCTGAGATGGCAGAATGGGCTGGTGCCCATCACAATTTTAAAACACCTTGCATGATGTTAACTAGTACATTAGGGAGTGGGTTGATCTATGACGTCTCTCCTTTTGTGCTATTCTTGACTGTGCCTATGAAGAGTAAATCCTCAAATGCTAATGTCCATCAGAAAATTTAAAAGTTACTTTTTGTAAATTACAGCTCTCATTGGCCATGCCGGCCGATAGGCTCTGGGAATCCAGAAAAATACAAGTACTGTAATTTTTTTTAAAATTAACTTTTTCAAGCTTTGTTCACCACCTATGCTGTGAATTGATACTATTTAATTTGTCATTTTGCTCTGCTGGATCAATTGATATTCTGGCCCATGTCCCATTGAAATCAACAAAGTTTGGTTCCAAGGTTAGGCTAGCAGAATCCTTCCAAATAAAGAAATGGACTAAAGGGGAAAGAGAAAGATGAGGAGGGGAATACATTTGAGAGAGGAGCTATTTCTTAACAGTTACCTGTTAAGCATCAGCAGTGTTGCCATGCAGGCATCCAGTTAGTTAATGCATTCAGTAACTGTCTTGTTAGGATGTAGTTTCCAGGAGTCAAGACTTCAGGGAAGAAAGAGCAGCAATGGTGTATTCTGTTACTTAAAATCAAAGGATCCTTTGCAAAAGCTGATAACTGTCCTCAACCCAGTTAATTCTCTTGCCTCCTGGAAGCGACAGCTGGATTCCTTGTACGGTGCTCAGAACATAAGATCAGTCCTAGCAGCAAATACAACTGTTGTTATCACTTCCTCTGCACTGAGGCTAAGGTCCAGTTTTCAAGTTGCCAATGGAAGAGCAGTTGAGAGGTTGCAGTAGCACAATGTCATTCAGCAAAAGCGGGTGTCTTAGCTCTGGGCCAAACTGGATAAGGAGGACAAGGTACCCTCATGCACCTGTAATCCATTCATGTCAAGGCTGAGGTTCCTGGGCAGGTGCCATGGGAAAACTGGCATTGAAACTGGTCTGTAAACAAAATAACAGTAGGGCTTCACATAGCTGTCAATTGATGCTTTTTTTAAAAAAAAATCTAATAGTCACACAATATACATCCACACTATGATTGTATGTCATGATAAATCATGGTATAGTTTGCTGAAAATTTACCTGTTCGTGATTAACATCTGCTAAGACGTCATGGTCGGTTTAACCAATCTCAACCTACTACCTGAGGTTTTGGTTTGTTGTTGGCATATAGGCATTATCCTGTTTAACTCGTGGTTTTGAAGAACTAAACCCACCGATCTGAACTCCAGCAAAAAGGGTCTGGAGAGAACCAAACTAGAAATGGGGAAGAAAGGTTCTTATTAAATACCTGAAGGAATCTCATGTAGAAAATGGAGCTCTTCCAGAGAACAGAACATGAAAAGAGATTCCATCTAGACATTGCAAAGAATATTGTGATTGTAAGAACTGCTTGACTGCCTTAAGACGCAGTGGACTATCCTTCTTTAGAAGTCTTTGAATAGAGATTGGATGGACATTGCTCAGGAATGCTCTAGCTGTTCTCCACAGTAGGGAGGTTGGATTAGATGGCCCTTGGTGTCCCTTCCAACTTTGATTCTGTGGTTCTATGATTTGTTGGGGTATCTGCCATGCAATTTACAGCATAAACCAACAAACCATGGCTAGCATAAACCACTGCTTGTCATGATATTAAATTTACATGCAACTGCCCATGACCAAGATTTAGTAGAACAGGTAGAATGACAAGC